>NW_026559086.1:0-85589 GCF_026930045.1 Uloborus diversus | reverse complement strand
CAGTTATGGTAATTTTTTTTTCTTTCTAATGGGGCTTCGTTAGAGGCTTTAGCCTTTTCGGACATAGTGCGAACCACCAATATGGCATCTAGTCTTTCATATGCTGCCATTAAGGCGCGGATGTGACTGGCACAGGAAATTTTGACGCCGAGTTTCCACCAGATGGAGACACTTGAGCTCTTTTCGATGCGAAACTGCACTAGAGGTTTAATTTTGTCAAACCAAACGAATACCTGAGAGTTCTTTTACCTGACGAGTAATGGAATGTATAATGAATGAAATTAAGCATCTATGTATTTTTATTTTAGCAACATTTTGGAAAAAATGTAAATGATTGCTTTTATAAATGTTTTTTTTTTATAAGGTCATGACTGATTTGTGTGTGTGTGAACATTATTGGCAATTTTCGTCTGATGTTTTCAATTTGATGCTTCATTTAAAAGATCAAGAGGAGGCATTGCACCCACCTATCTCACCACCAAACACGAGTTCTGTTTATTCTGCTAATACAAAACAACTTCTGTACAAACCAGTCTTTTTCAAATTAAAAAAATAATTGTAAACAACTACAGGGAAAATGGCAATATGCTCTGTTACGAATTATCGTGACACTATTTGATTATAACCTGGTTACTTTACTGTCTTTATTAGCAGTAAGCAAGTGTTATACTCGAAAATTTCATAATTTGGAGTCAAGCGTCAAATTTTGATCATTAAGGTAGTCTTCGCCCCGTTTGCGATAATACAGCAGCATCAAATTAGATAAATTTTCAACAATATGTATGCATAAAGCTAGCCAATTTTTGGAAACAAAACTTATAGGTTTCTCATAGCCTCAGTTTGCAAATTTTTTGCTCCTCAGTCATCTGATGTTCCAAAGTCTACAGACAATCTTTTGTAAAAACTCTTAGAATGATTGTGGTTCAAAATCCAGTAATAATTTAAATCAATCTTCTAATCTGATCTAAAATTAATATAACAATAATAACACTTCTGATTCTTTCATTTTCAAATTGATATAGCTTCCATTATAGGAGCAATTTTGTAATCATCCTGTATTCGCGAAAGCATATCATATTTTATGACGTAGGTATTGACTTTTTTTTTTCGTTCTTTTATGTGATGTTAGTAAAATATATTCTAGCGCAAGAAATAGCAAGTAATTTTAACTTGAAGAAATTAAAAGTTAAAAAATAATAATAATAATATAGAAGTGAAAAACACAATAAAATTTACCTCGCATTCATTTTTTTTAAATTATTTGCTTGTTACGCAGTAAATAGCAGAGGTTTTCACCTGATAATTTATAGTTAAATGCATAATGTCCGTTTTTACGTTCAATGCTACCTTCGCAATTTACAAATGATGGATGCTTAGATGCTTACTAAATAATTCCTCAGTACAAAGGCGGTAAATAACAATCAGAAAATTTATTCCTATGAAGCAAATCTAAATATGCTTTACTTGAAAAACGGAACAACATCGAAGAAAGATTTTGTTCTTCAGTTAAAAGTAACTAACGGCTCTTTTCTTGGAACCATAGACTCACAATTCAGTAACACTTAAAAGTACGAATTTCAAATAATTACTTTTAAATTACATGTGTCATGTGTTAATATGGCCGAACTTGCAATTTCATAAACTGATCAGAGTAAAATATTCGATTAATTTTCAATTTCATTCTTCGCTGTATAAAATTTTGATACAGCGAAAAATAATTTCGTTGTGTCAACTTCAAATTTTATTTATTCACTTACTCTACTTTCAAACACACATTCTTTTTGGGCCTTTAATATGTCTCATGGTCATGTTTAAATATTGGGTGGAAAAACATTCGTACAAATCTAGTTTGTTTCTCAGAAAGGAAAGAATTTTCTCAATGTTATCTTGAGCTAAAAATAAGACACAAATGTTCAAAAAAAAAAAAAAAAAAAGCGAACTTTTATTCAGGATTACAGTTCAAAAGTTGTCAGGTTCTGTGGACATAAGTAATCTATTATTGTTAAAAATAAACTAAAAGTTTAAATAAGATTATTAATCAAAATATAAAATGAATCTGAAATGAATCATCCCAAAAATATAAACAGCAAAAATAAATTAATTAATAATTAATTTTCGTTTTTTCTCATCCTCAAACACACGAAATGTGCAGAATTTCTTTTTCGTTTTTGTCTGAACTTAATTTTTAAATGGGGAAAACACATTAGCTGACAAAATTGCTCGTATTGTTAAGAAACCTTCAAAAGGGAACTACAACTTATCTAGTTTGTGTAAACTTAATTTTCTTTTGATTACGAATTTGTTCTAGATACGTTTCCTATAAGTGTGTAGTAGAAAAATACTGTGTGTTAAAACAGAAAATAATAGGAATTTCAATTACTGATTCACAACACATGCACCCCACTCTGGCTGTCCTTCGAGCAGGATGTGTCTAGGAAATCAAGTCCAAGCGGGAAAAGAGTCAAAACAAAAAAGAAAGAAAGAAAGAAAACCACTCCAATGAGATTGGGGGTACGGCGAAAGTGACAATAAATATTTGTTTTCAATTACTTTGCCGATGGCAATCTGGTGGATCAAGGGAAAGGGGCCGAATTTCAAGGTCACAAGCTGAGTTGAAAGCAGAAGCGAAAATTCGTCATTTTCGGAGGGCGTACGCGACACAGCAGAAGAAAGGCGGGAAAAGGGAATTGCAGTTTCACGAGGTTCTCGAGTTCTGAATTGACTCGGATGCAGGAAAATTGCTGATTAATTGGAATATTTAAGGGAAGAATACCGGTTTCCATAAAATTTTTCTCTTTTGAAAAATTTTTGTTGACGTGAGGTACAACAACTGACAAAAAGCAGACAGTGGTCTTTCGGGAAGCGGGGGGGGGGGGGGGTCCGGACCCCATGGACCCACCCCTTGGCTACGTCCTTGAATGCAGGTTTATAAAAATCTTTTTATTGAAAAACTGCCTTCTTTTCCTTTTTTGAAATTTTTATTGGCATGTTTTTCCTCGTGAATTCATTATTGCTTCAATGTACTTTTAAATGGCTTAGATTTCTTGTTCTTTAACATACAACGTACTTCTTAATGATATAAATTGTAATGCATAATGATTGATACTAACGATTAGCCCCCTCTCACTCCGCCTCCTCCGCCTCCCACTCCCCCTCTGACCTTGGAGTTGCGCCTCGAACTTGAAGAAGGTGACGAGGGTTTTTACCGTGAAAGGTTATGAAGGTTCTTCGCGCGTTTTTAGATATTTTCCCGCGTTTTTGTACTTAGAATATTTTTTGCGCTTTAACGGTTTTTTAGTGATTGTAAATTATCATTTTTCACAAAAATAATTTTTTTTTTGTTTTAAGTTGATGGTCCCACCAACCAACCCGGTGTATTTGATAAATACACCCCATCAACTTTTTTTTTCATCTGCCGATGCAATTTGCATACCAATGCAGATTAATTTAAAATATGCCAAAAAATAAATAAATAAAATTTCCTTTAAAAAATTTACGAAATAAAATTTCCTTTAAAAATATTTTTCCTGAAACATCAAAGAAAGTTTCAATTCTAAAGTCCTTTTTAAAAGTAGACTCACCAACAGATGACTTCTTCTTCTTCACATTATTTTTACCAACTTTACATTGTCACTCTTGGAGTTGCTAACTTCATATCACTAAGTCTATCAATTTCTAGCAACATATACGATTTTTAGTGCACATGAACATAGGTGTGAATATTTAACACTCACATTCAATTCATTCTGCACATAGATTTTATGTTAACAAACACACATAAATATTAAAATACATTTGGGACTTTTAGCGGATCATAATTAAGAGTTTCAAGCAATTCACTCATTAAATAATCATTTCCTGACACCTGGAGATTTCATTCAGGGCGTCATAGACCGAGGGGTTTTTTGATACCCAGGTACCAGTCCCCTTCCTCGGCTCAGCCAGGAAATCATAAATCACACACATTCAGTCACACATTCACACACATTCACTCACACATTCACACACATTCACTCACACATTCATTCTCACATTCACTCATCCATTTAAAATATAAAACTATATACACTATATACACTATATACAATTAAAATGTGGCCAAAAAAAAAAAAAAGCTGCATCTGAAAAGCAAAGGAATTAAAACATAATGAAAAATCTGCTGCAAATGCTGAAAGGAAAAAATCATTAATCACAAGCATACACTAAGGTACCTTTAAAAATAAAATAAAAATAAAATAAATAAAAATGAAAAATTAAAATAAAGATAAAACCAAAAATAAATATCAAAATTAAAAAATAAAAAAAAATTAAAAATAAATTTTTTACAAAAATAAAATAAAAATAAATGTTTACAGTTAAGTTGAAAAAAATCATTAAGTTAAATGGCCATAAGAGAAAAAAAGAGCTCATCTGGTTCAATCTCCGTCATCCATTTCAATCCAATCTTCTATTTTCAAATCTACATTTCTTCAAATATTTTTTTACTTCCAGTATTTTTCATATTATTGCATTTTTTCAAAATTTTCATGTCTTCACATTGTATTTTCAAAATTTTCATGTCTTCATATTGTATTTTCAAACTTTATCATTTTTATTTTTTCTAACTTGTTAAATTTTCTTAACTAATTTCTTTTTCTTTGTCAAATTGACAAATATTTTTTCTAACTTGTAAAAATTTCGAAGAAATAATTTTCTTAACTAATTTTTTTTTGACTTTCATACAACAAAATATTTTTTCTTACTTGTTAAATTTTCGAAGAAATAATTAACTTAAATATTCTTTCACACATTTTGAACTTTAACGTTTTTTCCTGTCATTTAGCACTTTGATTTTTTTTTCACTATTTTAGCGTTTTTCAATTATTTTCAGTATTTAACTATTTTCTTAACTTTTTAGTCTTTAACTAATTTCAAGCATTTCAGACTTTGATTATTTTTTCGTGATTTCGATTTTTTTTTAGTATATTTTAGAGTTTGATCATTTTCTCGCTTGTTTTTACTTTATCGTTTTTTTCCGATATTTTTAAACTTAGAAATTTTTCACAAGTAGTGACAGGAATCGAACCTTCAAATTTTTCAAAACGTTATCATGTCTTCAATTTTTGCAATCATGTCAAACTTGCAATCAATTTACTCGTAGTAGTAATTAACACTTATCATTAACAAATTTTCTCAGATTTTAAAAAATTAACTTAATTAATTTTTTCCAGTAAGCAAATTGCGCACTCAAGTTACATTCCAACACTGCATATACGTTTCAAGAGTTTCATTGAATTTATCACATTCCATTCAATTAACTCTAATAATTACTTTTTCATTAATACTTTACTTAATCATTTTATCATACATTTATTCCAGTTACAAAATTATGCTTAAAAGTTATTTATTTTTCTTAGCACAAGAGATTTTAACATGTTCCTACTAAAATGCTTTTCACTCTAGTTTGAGTTTACTAAAATAGCAACTCATTTACGATTTAGATTCATTTAATCGTCTTTTATTCTTTTTCATTGTTAATATTTTAAATTATCACATACGTTATTATTTTTATACATTTATCCATTTAATTTTCCAAAATCTACAATCAATTTACTTTTCGTATTAATTAACACTTATCACTATCAAATATTTTCATGAATTTTAAAAATTATCTTCTTAAATAATTTTTTACTGTAACCAAATTTCCCACTCAAGTTATATTTTATCACTACATATGCTTTTCATGAGTTTCACTTAATTTATCGCATTTCATTTAATTAACTCTAATAATTATTTTTTATCATCGATATTTAAGTTAATCATATTTTCCTTTCTTTATTTTTTTTTCATGCAAACACTCTTGATGGAATAAAACAAAATTTTCAACTTTCATGAATTAAATCCCCTCTGAATATTTTATTTTACTTTACCATACTTTACTATTTTACTTACTGCGTTTTACTATTTATCATTCATTACAGCTTTTCCAAAATATTACTTTACAACCAACCAATTTCATTAACAGAATTTTCATTACAATTTATAAATTTCACTTTTATTTAATTATTTTTACCTACGG
This sequence comes from Uloborus diversus, assembly GCF_026930045.1. NCBI lineage: Eukaryota > Metazoa > Arthropoda > Arachnida > Araneae > Uloboridae > Uloborus > Uloborus diversus. Next base: position 79,531 of record NW_026559086.1, on the reverse strand, counting down.
TAAAATAAAACACATAACACAAAAATGTTAAACATCAATGAAGTACCCAAGAAATGTTAAAATTATAAGTCGAGTATCAAAACTTCATGTCAGCAAATTTTAAAAATAGACTTTCCGAAAAATAACTTCTACTGAAATTCATTTCAAAACTTGGAATCAATTTACTCTTAGCATTAATAAACACTTATCATTAAGAAATTTTCATGGATTTTAAAAATCAACTTATTTAATTTTTTTCCAGTAAGCAAATTTCGCACTCAAGTTACATTTTATCACTACATATGCTTTTCAAGAGTTTTATTGAATTTATCACATTTTATTTAATTATTTTTTGATTAGTATTAAACTTAGTCATTTTATCGCTTAGTATTTAACTTAATCATTTTCTTGCTTGTTTTTACTTTATCGTTTTTTTTTCCCGTTATTTTTAAACTTAGAAATTTTTCACAATTAGTAACAGGAATCGAACACACAAATTTTTCGAAACATTATCAAGTCTACAATTTTCATCCAACTAAGTTAATTTAAAAACTTGCAATCAATTTACTCTTAGTAGTAATTAACACTTATCATTAACAAATTTTCACGATTTTAAAAAAATCAACTTATTTAATTTTTTTCCAGTAAGCAAATTTCGCACTCAAGTTACATTTCATCACTTTATATGCTTTTCAAGAGTTTCATTTAATTTATCACATTTTATTTAATCAACTCTATTAATTATTTTTTGATTAGTATTTAACTTAGTCATTTTATCGCATAGTGGTTTACTTTATTATTATTTTTTTTTCATACAAGCACTCTTGTTAGAATAAAACAAAATTTTCAACCTTCATGAATTAGAATCACTTTGACTATTTCATTTTCCCAATAATATTTTACTTTAACAACTAATTTCTTTAACAAAATCGATATCATTTATTTTAGTCTTTATCCTTTTCGAACGATACATTCAAATGGACAGCTATACGTTAGATTAAGAAACTTAATCTAAAATTTGACAAATTAAGTTAAAGCTAAATACTGACTAAAATTAAGTACAAAAGACTAACCTTTTTGGGGTGAAATCTCTCAAGTACCAGCTATCGCGAAGTTATTTAAAAACAGTGAATGAAATTGTAATAAGTGGATTGTTAATTATAACTCAATCTCACAAATTACAACTACACGCATGTTTTATTTGAAATCGCTGCATACGGCTGTTTGCCCATCGTCGATTTGCAGAAGGCATGCCATAAAATCGCAAATCAACTCGGCTGTTGAAAAAAACTACCGTAATCCTACAGCACTTCGGATGGTCCACACACAACGGTGCGAATTGAGGAAATGACTTTATCAATATTTCTATCTACCCTTTACCGATAACAGATAACAAACCCCACGTGCGAGTATGATTCACCCCTTAGCAAGTACGTCTTGTAAGTGATGTCACTGTTTCTGACCAATTAAAATTAGTTCACGTTTCTCAAATATCAAGCACATAGATCGACAATAGTCTGATGTCAGGTTTTCCAAACAAAATTTTAGATTTTAATTCGTAGTTTCGAATTAATTTCTTTTTCATTTCAAACTTATAAAAAAAATTTCCAGCTTGTAAGAATATTTCTTTCAAAAACAGATTTTTGATTCAAAACAGTATTTTTTTCAAACTTGTAATATTTTTCTACTTAGAAAATGAAATCAAAAATTTTTGCTTTCTTTAATCATATAAAATGTTTTTAAGAAATAATTTCTCAAACTTGTAATATTTCCATCCTTAGTTGGTCGAAGAATACCATCTTTCCCACACGTATATCTTCTAATATGCACGCATGTACGTTTCCGAAAAGTATTCACCTAAAGTGAAAATACAATCACCCAAGTGTATCATATCATCAGGCTGTGGAGAAGCCTCAGTGTTCATTTTCATGTTCGTTGCATCCCATCTGTTCATCTTCAGGCTTCAAAGTTTCAGAATGATTTTCACCAGCCTTAGTCATTCTTAACTCTCATTGGATTAAGAGTCACAATACTAAAACAACTTCCTGTGAACTTAAAAAATAAATCAAACTAGGTTTTAACACTAGCGGGTGAAGAAAAATCCTAAGTACATAGAATAAAATTTCACGACGTCTTTCAAAGCTCAGAATCACTCTGAAAATGATTCTCCAAACATCCACTATAAACCAATGAATATTCACTTTAACCAATGAGAAGTGTACATAAATCTCTTGCTACTGACGTCATAGAATATCACACGAACTGTTGAGCAGAATTGAGTTGTTTTACACAGTATTCAGATTTTTAGAAAATGCCAACACTTTGACTTCCAAATTCATCCTGACCTACTACGAGTAATTTTAAGATGGTAGCAGGTTTTCACATCACACCGAATGTCGATGATGGTTTCGCATCTCGCGCATGACATGGTCAATCTCGTGAAATTTTATTCTATGTACTTAGGATTTTTCTTCACCCGCTAGTGTTAAAACCTAGTTTGATTTATTTTTTAAGTTCACAGGAAGTTGTTTTAGTATTGTGACTCTTAATCCTATGAGAGTTAAGAATGACTAAGGCTGGTGAAAATCATTCTGAAACTTTGAAGCCTGAAGATGAACAGATGGGATGCAACGAACATGAAAATGAACACTGAGGCTTCTCCACAGCCTGATGATATGATACACTTGGGTGATTGTATTTTCACTTTAGGTGAATACTTTTCGGAAACGTACATGCGTGCATATTAGAAGATATACGTGTGGGAAAGATGGTATTCTTCGACCAACTAAGGATGGTATTTCCTTAGAACCAGATGTGTGGAGATCACTTATTTCAAGCCTACGTAAAAATATAAATCAAAAATTAATCGAAGACCGTGATTTCGCTTTTGTTATAAAAAAGGAGAGTCGAGTGCGAATGGTAACATCTGTGTTAGTGTGCAAAGATTGTTCAAACTGAAACGAGAAGTGTTCCAGTTGATGCCTGATAGAGTTCTACTTTTGGAAAGCCAGATTGACAAATTGTGCTACGCGTCCCCTTGTATCTCACGTAGTGTCAAAGACAAACTTATGACTTATACTCTAAAAGAGTACATCCTTTCGGAAATTGAGAAAAAATATCCTGTGATTGTCGATGTGATAAAATCAGCACATATACATCACAAGAAGTTCGTAAACTGGCTGATTCTCTACGTAAGTGACTATTTGATGAGCTCATATGCAACATAAACTACCTTTCTAAAAAAGAATGTGTGGATTGTAAAAATGGATTCATTTTTTACATGAGAGAGAGTGCATGAATGTGAATCATTACAAGGGGTCGAAAGTTCGACACTTTTTTCGAACAGGCTCTTTTTAATGTTAATTGGGAAACTTGACTCGTGACTTCGTTACTTTGAATGTTGATAGTCCATGTTTAAAATGTCATGTGTCTGATTTATTTGATGCAATCGATGTTAAAAATACGCTTGAAAGTTTTGAAGAGTTTTACTTAAGGATGAAAGTTTTTTTAATTGTCTTTTACTGTGTGTGTGAATAAATTGTGTTTATCATTTTAAAAGAGACTTGTGTTTTGATTGAGTTGTTGAATATGGTTGATGGATTACACTGTAAAAAATATCTGTTCGACCTTTAACCATAATACGGTTCAAACTGAAAGTCCACTGTTGATGTAACCATAGTTTGGTTCAACTGTGTTCACATCAACCACCGCGTGTCACGTTTAGGTTCGAATCAAAACATAAAGCACCAAAATTAGGTGCTTTCATCGTCAGCCAATCAGAGCTTCTGTTCAACCAACGAAGTGAAATGAAGTTACTTACTGTCGGCCATGTTTATTTACCTTCCGGGGCGCAGCGGTAAGTACGAAGTTACAATCCTTAGTTTTGTATTGTTTTGATGCAGTTAATGCTGCTCATGATTACTTTTAGTTTTCACATTTAAAGTATAAGAAACGCAAATAATTTAGACTATAAAATTTTTGCATACCCATGGTAATATCGACTTAAATAATGCATTTTGAAGTTCGCGTAGGCTTAGCTGTATATTTAGATATATTTAGAGCTTATAGTAAATGTTCCAATTTGTGAACTAATGATTTTAAAAGAGGTTTTTGATGATCAACTTAAGTACATGAAATACAACTTGTTCAATATTCCATGTTTACTTTTAATGAAGATTGAGGGTTTTTGGTTTGAAAATAAGTTTTAAGCTGAGCTTGGGTGGGGAGCGAAGGGGGACTCTTCTAGCGAAAAGATGACGGTAGTTTTGCTAGCATTAATCTGTATTCTCCATCTATTGAACCATTTGTTGATTTTGAACGTCTGTTTTTAGAGTCCTAATTGGGCGGCAAACGATTGGCCATAATTTTTTGAGATGAAACATGTATCATCGGCATACTGAGCTATTAGAATCGGTGGCGTATATATGTTTTTATTTTAGAGGGGGCCCAAAACCAAGATCAGCTCCTCCTCCCCCCCCCCTTTCCCCTTTTTGCAATTTCCATTTTTCTTGGGGGGGGGGGAGCAACAATGCCATGATCTTTTCATTCTTTTCGAAGTGGGGCAAGGACTTCACACTGTCACCCAGTGGCGCAACCAAAAAAAAAAAAAAAAAAATGAGTGCACTTTTAAAAAACTCTTGCTTGGGGGCGGGGGGGGGGGAATTAGTCCAAAATATTGTAGTGCAAAGAACGCAGGTTTAGACAGATTCTGGTAATGCTACGGTGAGGGAAAATTCGGGGGCTTTCTGCGAAAATTTTTAGAAATTAAAATTTTAAAAATGCTATTATGAACTATTTGTTGACACTAGGGTAATAAAAGGAACGAGACTTCTTTAAATTGCTTGCCCAATTCAATTCTTTAAAAAAAAAAAAAAAAGAAAGAGAAATCCATCACTTCTCTGTTCAATTTTTCGAAATTGAAGTTTAATAAACGCAGTTTCGGACTAACTTTGATGATGTTATGGATAGTGCGGTTTTGGTTTTCGGCCCAAAAACAAATTTGAAATTGAAGTCTTAAAAAACGAAGTCGAAGTTTTTAAGAGATATTCAGTGATACTAGGTGGTGGGATTTAAACCCTCTCCACTTTTCAAAATTGTAGGTTTTTCATTTTCAGATTTCATACGAGAGCAGTCGTAGCGTCGTCCAAATTTTTTTCATAATTGAAGTTGTGAAAAACGTGATTGCGGACCATATTTGGAAACGTTAGCGGTTTTGATAACGTTAGCATGATTACCTAATGAATAGTCAGCAACTTTTGAAATTTTTTATTTTAATGTTCTTTTCAAAAGCAATTCTGATTTTTCCACAACATTAGGTAATTTTTGGAAAGGAAGAGAGAATCCTCTCCTGAAAGATAAAACTCAATTTTAGGTTATCTTTGGAGATTTTTCGAAGTAATTAGAGGTTAGGGATTTTCCTCCAAAGTTTTTCAAAATTAAAATCCTATAAACTACTACCTATTGTAACTCACTAGGTTTGGTTTCAAAGATTAATTTCGTGTTAGTCAAATTAGTGTTTAGCTCAGGGTTAACCCACCGGATCCTGAGCTAAACACTAATTTGACTAACACGAAAGGTGGGTTGTCAGTTAGGTTAGCTAGTAGTTTATAGGAGGCACAGACTTCAAATGGTGAATAAAAATTAAGATATTGTATATAATTAGTTAGGCATTAAAATACTTTGTCGCATAATATTTAAAATCAGTGTTTATTTTACAATTGGTTGGTTTGGGGTAATTCTTGTATTGGAATTGTAAAATAAATTTGATTTATTGGTTTGGGTAGGAAATCGTATGTAAAATATGACCAATTACTTTTGCTTTTTTAAAATTATTTAAAAATAAAGGGTCGTTACCTTAGTGAAAGGATGTTGATCCAGGGACCTTCCTCCAGAAATGTTTGGAAATTGATGGTCGAAAAGCGCCTGAATAAATGCATTTTTAGGACATCAATTTCCATTATTACTCCAATCGAACTACTAAAACTTATTTTCAATTTCTTGCAGGGGACGAGAGTTAAGGAGAGAAAAATTTTGAAGACCGTTCTTTTCAGACTGACTAGGGAAAAAGAAGGGGGGGGGGGTGGAAAGAAAGAGAGGGGAACTTAAGTTGCAAAGCAATAAACTGCATCTGTGAAATATTTTTAATTTAAAGATTTCTTTTTGAAAGAATCGAATTTTCCCCCCAACATTATTTGCTTTTCTTTTTGTTAAAATAACTTCGCTTTCCCAAGACGCGTTCTTTTCTTGAGTAAGGGTTTCGGAACCCCTGACTCCTTCTGAACACCACGCCATCGCCTGGTGCCTTCTAACGCAGGATTCCCAAACTTTAACGATTTGCAGCACCTTTTGAAGAATTAGAATTTTCTCACGGCATCCTACTCTAGTTTTATGTACATATTATTATTACTATGGACACTTTGCCACGCCTCTCACCTCCTCCTGCGGCACCCAGTGATCTGGGCAGTCATTCCAAGCTCGTCAGCTTGCGAGATCGAGATTCTCGCTCATGTGATCGGTTGTGACGTAGGCATGTCGCAAAGTAGCATTCTAATCTACTCGAACCTAGCCGCAAGATAAGTTCAGATTAAAACTTATTTTCAAACGAAAAACCCTCAATCTTCATTAAAAGTAAACATGGAATATCGAACAAGTTGTATTTCATGTACTTAAGTTGATCATCAAAAACCTCTTTTAAAATCATTAGTTCACAAATTGGAACATTTACTATAAGCTCTAAATATAATACAGCTAAGCCTACGCGAACCTCAAAATGCATTATTTAAGTCAATATTACCATGGGTATGCAAAAATTTTATAGTCTACATTATTTGCATTTGTTATAAAGGGGTGTCCCCAAAATTAACGCAAGATTTGAATTTGCCATCATCTTTGCAATAAATTGTGGGCAATCTTGAAAAAAAGAACAATTTGGCAGCTGAGGGTCTAGGGTTATTACAAATGGAGCGTTTTCGATTCTGTAATGCGTTTTCATTATCGAACAATTGTTTGAAAAATAATGAAAGTTTGGGCGGGTCAAGCAGTTTACTGTTTTTGGCGCTCGATATCGCAATTAGGTAATGTGCAGGTGGTTGTGGGATTGCTGACATAGACGTTTGACTTCAAATAACCCCATAGGGAGAAATCTAATGATGTAAAATCACACGATCTAGGGTATAATTCATATCACCGAAACGAGAGAGTACACGAACAAGAAATTCCTTATGCAGTGATTGAATTGTTTCGCTGGCTGTATAATAGCATAACACTCCATTTTTACTAACCCTAAACTCCCAGCTGTCAAACTGTTCTTTTTCCATGGCTGCCAACAATTCACAGCAAAAATTGTGGCAAATTCAAATCTTGCGTTAATTTTGGGACACCCTTTATTTTAAATGTGAAAACCAAAAGTAATCATGAGCAGCATTAACTGCATCAAAATAATACAAAACTAAGAATTGTAACTTCGTACTTAGCGCTGCGCCCCGGTAAGTAAATAAACATGGCCGACCGTGATTTACAGTAGAAGACCGTTATAACACACACCTTGGGACCAGAGCTTTTGCGTTATACAGGTTTTTGCGTTATATAGATCATTTCACAAATTTTGAAACTAATATTCAGAATATATCATATATTAGCACTTCAGAATGAGTTTTATCTGCAATGAGTATTAAAGCACCAATATCACAATTAGTTATTCACAAATAAATATGTTTCACAATCAAAAGAAAGTGCATCATCCTGCACTTCTGTTGGTTCATGGTTTGCATAAAAACTGCATTTTCAAGAGCCATCTGGTATTTTCTATTTACTGTAAGTACTAATTTTCTCTTAAAAGCTTTGAATTAAGATGGAAAGATGAGAAACTATTTCAAAATTTGATTTTCCTTACAATTTTAGTGCTTGCAAAACAAAACAGAGGGATTTTTTAAACTTCAAAACATATTGTTTACAAAGTTGTGCATTTTATAGAGAATTGCGTTATATAGGTCGGCGTTATAACGGTCTTCTACTGTATTTAGGAATAAACAATGTTGCAAAAAATGGTACAATCCAGCAAATTGTACAAAATTATTACTTATGCTTAATTAAAAACGTATTACTTTAAAAACCGGTAAATTAGCCACTTTTGTTGAATTTTTAAATATCATGGCTTTTAGGTTTTATTTTGATGCGGTTTTCAATTGCACTTTTATGAAATTTTTTTGGATGTCATGCCTTTTACGAAATTTTTTGGGATTTCCTGCTTTTTGCTCTCTGACCACTCTCTTCCCTGATGTTAAATGAAAACATTTTGAAAGTTAGATATTTTTTGTTGGGATTCTTTTAGCGTCAACCAATGCAATGAAATTTCCAGTAACTTTTTGCTGTTTAATAAGTAAATTTTTTTCGACTGGTTAAATTAGTAAAATTTTCTTTTTCCTTTTTACGTTACAGAAGTTTTGTGTACATCAAACTCAATTTCAATACATTTTGTATCAGCATTTCATATACACTTTGTCCAGGGTTGTGTCCAAGGGGAGGGTTTTGGGGGTTAAACCCCTCCCATTGGGGAAAATATAATAAAAAAACCAAAGAAAAGTACATATTTGACTTAAAATTAACTTTAAGGTTAAAGTTTGTGTACAGCATTTAAAAAAAAAAAATTCTCTTTGAAGTTTCGAAGCAATTTTTTTCTTTTTTCTAGTTTGTCTGAAAATAAGTCGTCAAGATGCTACTACTCCAGATGCCCCCCCCCCCCTTCGCTGTGCCAATAAAATTACGGAGCATCTCTAATTTTGTGTTCAGATCTTCAGTTTTGCTAAATTTCCAGAAAATGCCCCAAATACCTAACATCATTTAAATTGCATCCAAAAATCGCTTAAACGTGGTTTTGGATTTGTTTCAGTTTTTAAAGGTCCTAAGGTTACCAAATATCGTCACCTCAGAATAGTGATGTAAAATACCTGGGTATTTATTTTTAGGGGTAAATACCCGGGTAAATACCTAAAGTGGGTATTTACCTGGGTATTTATTTCAAAAATTTATATTCAACTAAAATACTTTTCTCTGTGTATTCCACTACGAATATATACAGGGTCTATTTCAAAAGTAACGCAATTTTTTTTAAAAGTAATTTATTGAACAGATTTGCACAAACATTTAAAATTCTTCAAAGTAATGTCCTTCGGCTTCTGCCATGACTGGTAAGTGCCCTGAAAGGCATTTTTGGGGGAATTCCCCATAAGGTCTTCTTCATAGCTGATTGGATCTCTTCTAGGGATGAAAAATGGGTTCATTTCAGGCCTACCTTAATCCGAGGAAAGAAGTCTGTCAGACTGGGACAGCATTTTCACTTGGGGTTTGGACAAATACTCGTGGACTCGCAGCTCATTATGGCACGGTGTTTCGGCACAAACTTGCCTCACACTTTTCTCATCACTAAATGTTGAGTAATGCGAAACACAGCAGTAGACGACATGTTCAGTTCATTTGCAACCATCTTGATAGTCAATCGAGGGTCAAAGTCTAACAATTGAGGAACACAAGCCACATTGTTGTCGGTTTTGCTGGTTGACAGTCGCCTAGAGCGTTGTTCATCTTGAACCCTCCGCCCTCTTTAGAGGTCTTTAACCACCTCGAAACTTATGAATAGGACAGAGAAGAGTTCCCGTAAGCCTCACCATGGGCGCCCATATAGGGTGCTGTTTAATAGGTAAATTTTTATCGACTGGTAAAATTAGTAAAATTTTGTTTTTTCAATTAATGTTTGAAAAGTTTTTTGTATATCGAACTCAATTTCAATAAATTTTGTATCAGCATTTCATATAGACTTTGTCATAACTGTGTTACATTTTATTGATTTGAATTTGTATTGGTTGAAATGTTCCACCCTTAGAATTCGTTGCAGTTGGATAAAATTGACATGACATGCATGTTAAATGAAAAAAAAATTGCAAGATAGATATTTTTTACTAGGATTATTTTACCATTAACCAGTGAAATGAAATTCCAATAACTTTTTGCTGATTAATAGTTAAATTTTTTTTTACTGGTTAAATTAGTAAAATTTTGTTTTTCCAATTTATGTTTGAGGAGTTTCGTGTGTATCAAACTCAATTTCAACTCATTTTTTCAGCATTTTATTTACACTTTGTCGTAACTCGGTTACATTTTATTGGTTTGAATTTGTATTGTACTAACATGCATGCTATGAAAATTTTTTGATGAATGAAAAATTTAATGAAAGACAACTTTAATTGTGTTATTGTATTAGGATGTTCAATTGAAACCTGGTCTGTGCGTCCAACTTTGCATTAGACGTTTATGGCTCCATGTAGCTGTGTGTGTGGTGACCCCATGTATAGGTAGAGAGACTGATGCAAGCACAAAGTTTGACTTTACATAGTGACTATGTCTACATGAGGAAGGGAAGGTTGTCATTTAACTTATCGTTCACAACAGAACTGGCAAGTTCACAGGAAAATTCAACTCAAACACGGTCAGTGTGTCTAACTTTGCATTAGACATAAGACTTTGCAGTAGACGTTGCCTCTTACTTCTAATGCCCAAGTTAGACGCATTGACCGGGTTTCAGTTGAATGTCCCTGCGAACTCGCCTGTTCTGTTGTGGACGAAAAGTTGAGTGTCAACCTTCTCTCAGTCGTACAGCCACACTGTCGCTATGTAAAGTCAAACTTTGTGCTTGCATCAGTCTCTCTACCAATACACGGAATCACCACACATGCAGCTACATGGATCCCCTTACGTGTTTTGCAAAGTTAGACACACTGATTGGGTTTCATTTGACGGCCCCTAATACAATAATTCAGGAAAAAGAATAAGTAGAGTTTGAAATTAGATATTTTTCTTGATGTACCTCATAAACATTACTGAAAATTTTTTATTAATTAAAAAATAATTCTTAATTAAAAACTAAAACAAACAATACTAATAGGAAAAAAAGTATGGATCATCCAACTACTGGTAATTTTCTGGATGAAAAAGAAAAGTACAGTTGGCTCTCTGTTTAACGACACTCTATTTAACGACTTTCTCTATTCAACAACCGCTTTTCACCTTCCCAGATGGTCCACTGTAGTGTTAAAAGCATTCTATTTAAGGACAATTTTTTGTGGTCCCTTGAAAGTCGTTAAACAGAGAACCAACTGATACCAAAGACAGAAGCTGGAAAATTCACTATTGGAATTTAGACATTATTTAAACATGCTTTATGTAAATTAAAAAGATTTATCAAATTTGATGAAAAATGCAATTTATTGGTAGAACTATGCTAATCTTGCTATTTTTTAAAGCTAACTACAGTAAAGAGTAAATTAAGAACTTTTTTCCTTTGGAGCAAGTCTTGCAATTTTTCTTTTGTTAGGGGATAAGACAACTAATAAATTGTTTTTCAAAAAAGCAGAATATTTTATTATGTAAATTACTTTTAATGCAACACTATTAATATAAATAATTGAAAGAGACAGCTGTTGTAAATTATATTTCGAAACATATAGAAGGTTTTTATGACGTCAGATAAGTTATAATTTACTGCTGTGTGATGGCGTAAAGTGAAAAATAAATGTACACCCCCATAAAAACATCTAGTGCTGGATATCCTGTAAAAATCAATATCCTGCATTCCTAAAGGAAAATAAGTAGCAGAGTTCTGTAATTATCAATATTTTATGTTCTTGCCACTGTATGCATAGTATCTCAACTAATAACTGACTGGAAATTTTAGCATAATAAAAATTAGGTATCTTCTAAAAACAGCATATCAGTTAAAAATTTTGGCTCCTTAAGTCAGAAATTATAAAACCTTTGAGAACAATAAATCGTAACCTATTTTAAGAACTGTAGTACCTTATTGGTATTAATTTCTTTTTTACTTTATTAATGCATTTTGATTGTCAAAATGGTTCGAAATGTAGTTAACTTTTTTTCAGATTACAATTAGATTGATGTTAAGGAAAAAAATATAAAGATAAAAAATGAATGTCAATTAGGAATACAGTAAAACCTGTAAAGTTGACCACTTGTCTAAGTTGACCGCTTTTGTCAGGAACGGAATTAGTCCTATCTTATATAATGAAGGAAAACCTCTCTATCTTGACCACTAATATACACCAGCTTTGGTTTGGAGAAATGTAAAAAACTAGGGATGCACCGGATATCCGGTATCCGGCTGATTTTTTAACTATCCGGAACTATGAGGTATCCGATCCGTCAAACCACTCCGGATCCGGATATCCGACAGTTTTTTGCAGGATATCGGGCAGTTATCCGGTAAAAATGTGAGAGATATCCGTCGGGTATCCGAATCCGGCAGGTAAGGGATCATCTGATATCCGGTATCCGGCAAAATCACTATCTGGTGCATCCCTAAAAAAAACCCTTTATAAGTTGACCAACAGGCAAAAGCATTAAATTGTACTAGAGGTTTCATCAGTTATGCCTCAAATAAATAACCAGACATTTTAGAAAATCCTATGAATATTTATGTTTCCATCGAAAAACATTGGCCTGATGTTATGTCCCAGAAAATGCGCCAAACTTCAATAAGGAGTTATTTTGTTGAAAAGTAGATTATTACCATGGTTACAAATGTTCAAGAAAAAATCAAATGAAGAATTTGAGAAACTTTCGACTTATGAATTTTTAGGAATTGTTAATATCAAGTAAGTTGTTTTTCATCAGTAACGACACTTTTTTTTTTGATTGATTCACAGAAATTTTAAATTTGTATGATACTTTACGAGTCATTCTGGTAAATAATCTCTAAAAATATTTAAACAACATTTTTTCTTATTGTTTTAAAGTAATGTTAAACAATGAAAGTGAGTTTAAAGTATTCCAATTAGTTAAAATGAATGCATGAGACAAGAAATGACAAAAAAAAAGAAAAAAAATTCCTTACTACCCTCTATAAGTTGACAACCTGTCTAGTTGATCATCAAAGTGCAAGTGGTCAACTTACACAGGTTTTACTGTAATTGCAATAGCAATATTTTCTCTTTTTTCCCTCCCAGCTATGCAACTCTTAAAATATCAAGAAATGTATAAAAAGGATAATTTCTTATTTTAAATAATGTATATTTTTTTAAATTAAGTTTTTAATTAGGAATTGTCACATACGTACGTTAAAAATCTTTTTAATCTATCTTTATTCCAATTGCTCATTTTTTTAATGCAGTTAATGGTTTTAGCAAAAATCACAAAAAATAAATAAATAGTTGTTTAATATCTGCCTGCATAGCAAATTCTACCTTTTGCGTTAATGTTATAACACTAAAGAGTATGATAAACCTGTGGTCATTTTGACGATGAAAGATGCTAATTTTAAGTACTCTATTCTTGAGAACAATATAAAATTTTGACTGAAAATATTATAAAGGGTTCTCGAGTACATCTAATATTAACTTTTCTAAAGAAAATCGAAAAAAAGGGAAGTTTTTAAAATCCTCACAAAATTACTTATTTTCCACGAAAACAAAATATAAATCAAGTAAAGCAAATGGCTAAATTTAACACCTAAATGAGGAAATCAGAATATTGTTAGCGGTTCAACCACGTACCAACAAATGAAAGTCGGAAAACGCTAGTTATGGTTCAACTTCATCCCAGCAATGCAAGAAACGAAAACCCGAGTTATGGTTCAATTTCACTCCAAGAATGCGACGAACGAAAACGTGAGTTATGGTTCTACTCCGCTCCAGTTATAGGGGAAAAGGAGAACACGATACATGGTTCAGATTAACTCCTATGGTTGGAGAAAGATGGAATGACGAATATGGTTCAACTACGCACGAAACTTGGGAGTGATATAAAACACCCTGTTTTGGTTCAATCGTGCACTGAATATAGGTTGCAGCAAATTTGCTCCTTTCTTTGGTGCAACGGTGGACGTAATTTTTAACAGTGTAATGTCACGAAAATAAAGTTAGAGGCCTTTACTCCGGAAATGTTTCGAAATATACGTCCAAAAGAAGAGCCTTCAGGCGTAAGTTTGAGAGATATAGAGGAAACGGAAGAGGTCGAGAGATTTTTTTCGAAATTGAAGTCTATTCAAATCTGTATGCAAAAAGGAAAGGCTTGAGGATTCTACCGTGAAACTTTTCAAAAAGGTAATTTAAGGCTATCTGTAGTGATATTAGAGAACGGGAGGGAGGGGAAGTGCTAGGAGGTTCTTTTTGCAATTTGAGACAAATTTTTTTGAACTCAATTTAGGTTATATTTTAAAGCAGTGGGTTGTTGCTCTCTGAAATGTTTCGAGATTAAAAGCTTGAAAATTCACTTCTGTCTGGAAATGCAGGGGGAACGGAGAGTGTTTGCGGTCATGCTCTGGAAAATTTGGAGATTTAAGTTTCTAGGATGTTATGTTAGTATACTGGATTAGAATTTCGTAAGCTCTTTTCCCTCCTTAAATCACATTTTGAAACTATCAAAAGCGACGTTAGAAAAAGAAGAGGACGGAGAGGGAAAAATTGAATCGCCACAAGCACCAAGGTATTCTATTTTTGGCTAAATTTTACAATGAATTATTGAACTGAAGGAATCTTATAGAAAAGTTGCACAAATTAACAACATCTTAACATTATGGAGTGTTTTAATGCACTTTTGTACGGTATCTATACAGTTAATGATGTTGAAAAATAATAATTTTAAACACAGTCATTTTATTTTAGGAAAAGAAAGCGCAATGACCCTGTTAATGAATTAATCCGTAAATTAACAACTACACTCTTAGAGAAGTTGGCAGCTTAGCACCAGGGTTCGTTGATTTAAATCAGCTTGATTTAAACATGATTAAAATCACGATTTAAATCAAGTGGTTTTTTTTAATCATTGATTAAATTGATTTGAAGCAAATGATTTTTTTTAAACAAAATGATTAATTAATTTCAGTTTATTTTATTTTTATAAATTAATTTTGCATTTCTAGAATGTGTTGCTTTAAATTTTACTACACTGCATTATACAAGTTTAACTTCAACAGGCAAAACTACATAGATTCCTCCTCCTGTGTGTGAAATAGATATTTTACTCTTGCAATACTGTTTTTACTCCAAAATGACAGTTCAATTCAGTACAGAACCAAATAAAGATCTGCAGTTTTTCTTATACACCATCAAATCGCCCGTCATGGTATGACGGGTGAAAATTTGCTTCTATATTTGAACCCAGCAATTGCCTGCATGGTGATATTTTGGTAGTTTAACCCTAAATCCAGTGGGTCTACTTTTAACTAGAGTAGATATCGGTCATTGTTGCCATTTTGACGTTTCTTCATTGTCCTAAAATGAGAGTCTTGCCAGTAAAACATTTAAGTCACTGGATCCAATTCAGCCTTGTCACAATAAAGCAATTCCCTGCATGTCGAACATTACCAGTTTCGAACCATCATGCCGTGGCGCGGGTTTCATTGTTGAAACTCGTGGGTTACCTTATCATCGGCTATTATTTATATGAGGATTATAACGTATTTATAAATCTTTAAAATGTATAGAAGTAGAAAGAGAACTTATATTAGTTTTAAAAGTAAGCTGAAAGGGTTCATCTACTGTAGAAATATATTATGTTTATAAATGTAAAGTACTCACTAACAACGAATTTTAGAAGATTTAAAAAACAAATCCGATTTTTTTTTTTTTAAGTAAAAAATCACGAACCCTGCTTTACTCATACCGTGGTCAACATACATTTGGCAAACATCTTTATTTTAAAGAAGGAGATGCAAAAAACTATTTTACACGTAAACAAAATGAACTATTGAACTGCTTATGTCATTAACTGATAGTTCTTTATTAACAAGTACCTTCCCACACTTAATGTGAACTTTTTGAAAAGGAATTACAGTAGACCCTCGTTTTAAGCGGGGGTTACGTTCCGCGGAAATGCCGCGTAAATTGAGACCTAATTACTCGTGTTAAAATAGGGGTTCGGTTTGATGAGTAATTGTATATTTATATCGACTTTTATGCACAATATGCATAAAGAAAACCTAAATTAATTTCGTGTTCTGTACACAACAAGGGCGGATTCAGGGGAGGGTCAGAAGGTCAGTTGACCCCACTGTGACAAGAATTTTATTATGATGATTATTATTAAACTTCAATTTTTCAGATCCGAAAAAATTGAACTTGAAATCAATGTTCACTTTTCCCCTCCCATGATTCTGTAAAGCATTTCTTCTCAGCACGTCATCATTCAAAGGATTGACTGGGTACGTTTACTGAACTATTGCTCTTTTGAAATTTTTGTTCATTTCAAAAAAAAAATCATCTCTAATGAGCTACAATGAGCTTAATGTTTCTTCAGAGAACTGATCCCCCTTATCATCATGGTGTGTGTGTGTCTTGTGTGTGCTGTTTGTTTCCAACTACAGTAGGCGCCGCTTAATGTGATCACTTTGGGACATATACAATTTGATAACAATAACCGACTGATAACAATAACCGAAAAGAATCCAAGAGACACAAAATAATGATTTTTTTTCCAATTAAGGTGCATTTATTTTGGCAACCTCAAATTAAAATCACAATGACTCAACTGAACGCAGTTAGCTGAATTATAAAAAGTTAACGCTAAATCATGCAATTTTTAATCACATAGTAATAGGTGAAAGTAAAATATGACCGTTTTCCCTGACATTCGTAAACCAGTTTCAAAGCACATTCAGCTTTTCT
Organism: Uloborus diversus; assembly: GCF_026930045.1. NCBI lineage: Eukaryota > Metazoa > Arthropoda > Arachnida > Araneae > Uloboridae > Uloborus > Uloborus diversus. The sequence goes on along the minus strand of NW_026559086.1, from coordinate 62,882 downwards.
ATCTTTTCCAGCATGGTTTTCCTTGTTGTTTAAATTTTAACTTAACTTCAATTTGTTTTAAATCTCGACACAATTCTTTAACAGTTTACAAAGTAATGGCAACAATGGAGGTCCTACATCCATGCCTGCAACATGTCCAGCGACCGAATTTTTTTAGGTGCAAAAGAAAGTTTTCTTAGGGGCAGTCAGTGGTCACTGGGGGCGAACTTTCTGTAGCTTCATTCCTAGAAAAATTTTGTGCTATTGAAAACCACAAAATGCTACATAGAAAGTTAGTCTCGTCAGGGTTTGCCTATGTGTTTTTCTCAACTGAGGAACAAAAACGGGGCAAAAATTGAAAGTTTATGAAAAAGTGATAACAATAAACTAAGACGCTGATTACAATATCAGACTTTTTTAACGTGTGTTAACATACAAGTGTTCCGGGACTTCGTGATTCTGATAACATTAAGCGAATGATAACATTAACCTTGATCACATTAAGCGGCGCCTACTGTATTTTATAAGTTGAAATCTAATATACTCAAAGCTTAGGTTAACGCGACCAGTCTTTCTTAAGAGATGTTTTTTTACGAAAATTTGCGGAAACATGATTCATAGCGCAATTTGCGCCATTAAAAACTTTAGCGGCGGAGGGGAGGGGTGCTCTTTGGCATATGGGGGGGGGGGCATTGGAACTTGACCAGTACCTTGACCACCCCATACAAAAATTTCTGGATCCGCCCTTGGTATACAAAGAGTTGGTTATGATAGTATTTTGGCAGCCATTAAGAATTTTTCTCTATAATTCTTTGCAGAGCATTAACGCATCCATGATACTTGCGTCATTTCCATGATGGAATCTTCCTTCACTAACAAATCAGAAAGATCATTTCCATTGTGTAGGAATGACTCGACATTTTCAATGTGAACGTTTTTGGTTGTGTGTCACCGACGTCGGTATCCTCGTTGGTTTTGTCCTCCTTTATCACTCCTAAAAGCTCTCTTCCAGTGAGTTCTGAACTGTGTGAATTTAATAGTTTTACTTCTGGAAAGAGCTCTGGAACCAATCGCCTCCAGTGGCCCAAGCTTGATTATCAGCACCCCAAAATGCAGTTGATTTCGCTTAATCTGCAATCTTTAGGAGTTTGGATTTTGAAAGCGGGGAAATGTTATGTTTGCATTGCCGCATCCGCGTAAAACCGAAACTCATCCGCGTAAAATAAAAGCGTATAATCGAAACCGCGAAAAATAAACCCGTGTAAAACAAGGGTCTACTGTACTAGATTGCCGGTATGTGTAAAAATTCAAATTTCCATGCATTCCCCCCCCCCCCCCCCAACCCTCATAAAACGAAGCATGCAAATAAAATTGTGAATGAAAGTTTCGGATTAATATTTGCACGTAGTTTTTTTCGTCTTTAGAAATTTAGCGAACAATTATCGTTTTATTTTTTTCTCACTCATTTAATATGTATGAAGTGAATGAAAATTGCAGAACATTTCAGAATGCAAGCGAACTGGATTAGAACAACTGGTAAAATAAATAATGCAATTACGACAAGTAATACGTGTTCATTTTCTATTTAACCGATAACAACACCTACTACAGAGCATATGTAATTTTACAACTTATTTTTGAACTTCATCGAAAAGTGCTCCACACGCATTTGTATTGGTAAGATTCACCACGTTGGCCACTAAAAGCCTGTGACCAACCATCTGCTTGGCCTAAAATATCATCGTTTACATCTCTGCAGAACTCTATGCGATAAGTTATACAATCAAAATTTTACTCTTAATTGAGGAGTCATTCATCAAAAGGGAACAGATGCACTTTTTAGATTTAGAAAAACTCATTTTATGACATTTTCTAACTTTCCCAGGAGACCTTAATCAAATCATTTGCCCTCAAGAAGTCAAAACGAGGAAAATCATATTTCTTTAAGGAAGGGAATCATATTTTTAATCATGAAAGGAAGGAAAATCATATTTTCATTTAAATCATTTTTTTTAAGGGGGGGTATTTAAGTTTGACTTTTTGATCAAAAAGGTAAAAAACCGTCCTCTACACATTTTATTTTGAAGAAAAGAACACAGCCTGAATGAACCTGTAGTACGAAGACTTAGATTCATAAGAACACATGTCTTCAAATTTTAATCCACTAGTTTCGGGTTCAAGTACGAGTACTTCCATAAGATAAGAAGGTGAAACATGAGGGCTTTGGTGAAATTTGAAATCTTAATATTCAGGTTTTCCTTCAAAAGGGCACATATCCCAAATTAAGATGGAGATATCTTTTTTTTTTTTTTTACACAAACATTTCTTGCTCTGTGCCATGATTGGCTGTGCTTTTGCACTCAATTCTAAAGAGAAGGTGATAAAACTATTTTGCTCTCCCTCTATATATATATATATAAATTCGCTTTTTTCCCGCCTCCTGAACATTTTTAAAAAATTGATAAATAAGTCCTCAATTGCAAGTCTTAGACGCAAGAAATATTTGAAACTGCACTTTCAAGTCTCATGGCTAAAAAAACAATAAGAAGCAATTTTTATTGTAAGGTCGAAAATGTTTAAAAAAAGTTAAGCTGATGTAGTAAGCGATTGTGCTTAAAAGTGTTACAGGTAATTGGTATAAGGTTGATGAAGAACAAGCACATTTTAAATGGTTTTTTTTCCCCTCTCTTTTCTAATGTCATGGGTGTTTTAGACATCAACAAAACTCGATGTTCCAATTTCAGTTTTATTAGCTTCAATCGTAGGCTTTAAGGAAAATTTCTTTTCCTTTTTGAACTTCAAAAGCTTTCCGTTATTAGCGAATTTTTAAAAAATGTTAAAATTTCCTCATAATTTAGTATCTCATAACTCATTACGCGTATTCACAACTACGATCTCCTTCTGATAAGAAGCAGAAGGAATAAATCAGCTTTTCAGTTTTAAAAATGTATTTAAAAATACCATTAAGAATCTTCTTGTGCGAAATTTATTGTTTCTTGAATTTACCAAGAAGTTCCGTCTAGAAGTAAACGAGCCTACTTTCCTATATACCCATACTACTTTCTAGTACCTGATCAATATTCTCAAAAAAAAAAACAATAGTAGCATCTTTTAAACAAAGCAGCTAATACAGTTTTTTCCATCATAAAATTTCTTTAGCAGTTTTCAAAACGAAAAAATAATAAAAATTGATAAGCTTATTAAAATGAATATCATATCAAAAAATATATCGTTTCTTTTTCCCCTGTTGCCAAAAATATTTTTTAAATGATTTAATGCACTTACCAAAATAAATAAAAACAATAAAATGTCAACTTGAAGAAATAATGTTCATTGTCAAAAAAAAAATCGTCTGCGCATATTTTTATGAAGAAACATAAATGACTTCGAGTTTATTCGTCGAAAACAGAATACTTTAATTAAAACTTTAGTGTGAAAATAAAAACAAGTCATATCAACAATAATTATTTCACAGTTAAAACCATAGCTGTGGAGTCGGAGTCAATCTCATTTTGAGATAAAGGAGTCCGAGTCGAATATCATAGAATCGGAGTCAGTCATTTGTCCTCAGTGTATAAATTTTTGCCGAAGCTACGAAGTCAGAGTCGAAGTCGGGGTCCGATTAATTGTCGGGCACAGGAATCTGAGTCAGGTGCCCCTACATTCTCGGAGTTTGGCGTCAAGAGCTATTTCCAACAAAATTTGTTTGAAGTAAATCAGCCTACAAGTACGGAATCGACATTGACTTTCAGTTCCCCGTAGGCGCTAATGTTAAGGGATTTGGACTGTTCAAAATTGAACGGAAAATTGTTCAGATCAAAAAGATATTTTATACACAAGTTTTTCATCAAAAGCTTTTTCCTACAAAGTTAGTTTGAAGCAAATTCGCCTCACAATTCGGAATTGCCTTGAATTTCCCCGTAGGCGCTAATGTTAAGTATTTTTCGAACTGTTCAAAATTGAACAAAAAATAGTTCAACTGAAAAAGTGAAATATGGGAATGAGGTTTCCTCGCGGAGATCTTTCTAACAAAAAAAAAAGTGTTCAAATTTCGATATTTATTTAATTATTTTATTTTTGACTTTTTGTTTTTCGCGATATTTTTAAGATGCATTAAGCCTTCTTTCATGCTTTTTTTTTCTGACTTTTACTGGGAAAGTAGGCTAAAAACGCAAAAATTATGTAGGTAACTTCATCTAGTTATATTAGTAAGATAATGTTTACTAACGCGAGTACGAGCAAAAAAAAAAAAAAAAAACTCAACTGAAATGCAAAAGGCATTGCCTTTTAATGCAGGGGATTCTTTTGTAGTTAATGCATTGGAATTTTTTAAACCAAGGTCCGGTAATACTTCTCGGGGGAAAAAAGCGCTTGCCAAGAAAAGGAAGTTGCAAAAAACGAGGGGGGGGGGCTTCGAAAAGTTGCAAGTAAGAAAGAACTCGAGTGTTCAGAATTTCCCCTCTTACACTGCATTAGGGCTTCGAGCATATTAATTCATGCCATTTGACGAGGAGGCATTTCTGCACCAAAAATCCAAACCGTTTCAAAAATAACTTTTTATATGGTGCGCAACCAGTGGCGGATCCAGCCGATTGTTTTGGGAGGGGCCAGCCGAAATTTCCCCAAGGCCGAATTTAGCTCCATGCCACCCCTAAGCAAATTTGAAATCTGCCGCCGTCCCCCCGCCCCGCCTAAAAGAAACAAAATATCCTTGACTCAAAAAAACGTAAACAAGTGTACCCCAGATTCAAACTGTCAAACTTAAGAAGAAACGATGGCGTTTCACATTCTGAGGCGCCCCGATGAAATGATCACAGTGATCTCCCGAAAAATTTCTTATTCAGCAAATTTTGCTGACGATTCGGCAAATACCATGATTGAAAAACATTTGACTTTCATAAGATGTGTGCTCCTCCAAAAAACCTCCTTTTAAAGTTATCATCACGATATAAACTAGGGTGGGAGGAAGTCCTATGGAAACTCGTTTGTAATTGAAGTCGCAAAAAAAAAAAAATCATTTAAGTTGCTTTTAAGCAAGGTAAGTGACAAGGGCTGGATAAGCTAGTTTCCGTTGACATTTTTTCCAAAAAAAGGACTTAAAATGCAACTTTTTACTACATTTCAAGGTATTTGTGAAAGGGCATGGGGAAAAAGGGGTTCTTCTACTAGTTTCGAAATTAAAGCCATAAAAACGAAAATTTAGGCTCTCTTTGGTCTTGTGAACAATAGGTATACTCTGAGAACCGCAGCATTTCGAGATCGGCCAAGTGTCTGTAGTTAGAATCAAGAAATGATATACAAGATGGGAGAAATATTTTGGAAATAAAAGTTTTGTTTTGAGGATTAGGGATATAATTTATCTCCCAATTAAGGCCTATACTTCTTTTTCAGCAAAATGTGTTAAATTTTGTTAACTTCTCATAATATTTTTTTTTCATTTTTTTCCTTAAAAAAAATCCTACATTCACAAGGGGCTTTGGGAGGGGCCATGGCCCCCCTCTAGATCCGCCCCTGTGCACAACCAACGTTTTGACGCACAAAATTAGCAGATTACTACATATACGTCTTTCAGGGAACCTCTATTTCAATGCAAATAGTGTACTTTTGGATGCAAAGACATCCAGTAACAGGGCTTTTGCTGAACTTATAACTCTTCCCAAAGACATATCCCCCCCCCCCCCTTTTTTTTTTTTTGCAATTTTCTGCAGGCAAGCGCTTTTTTCCCCCCTCAGAGTATTACAAGATCATGGTTAAAAAAATCCCGGTGCATTAAATACAAAGGAACCCCCTGCACTAAAAGGCAATGCCCTTTGTATTCCAGTAGATTTGCTTTTATTATCCACTATGATATTAAAATCTGTTCGCGTCCGTCTGTCTGAAGATCGATCTTCTCGAGAACCGCTGCGAAACGAGATACGGATCAATTCGAAATTTTCCAAACAAAACAACAGGACCAATCTCGTAATTGTACGACTTTAATTAGCGGAGACATTAATTAAAACGTTAATTAACCTAACGTTATTCAGGAATTTTTATTTTTTTCCTGTTGCCATTTTGCATATGCGTGAGCAAGTAAAATTCTAATAATTGCTTTAAAAGAGATTTTTTGGCTGCTGTCGAAATCTTGAAACGTTTCCATCTAGAATTTCATTTTAAATGAGTTTAAAATGGGTTGCTCTATTCGGACACAGCCTTTATTTTATTCTGTCCTTTTTTTATTTTTCACATTCAACGTTCTTAACTCTTTTCACCACATGAAAGTTGTTTCTTTAGCTATGTTTATTGATTGTAGTGTAAGTTTATCATTCACCCGCCTCATATTTTGGAACATTTAGGATGTGCGACTAATTATGTTTATTTTGTTTAACTTTTTCCGGTCACACATGGGTGAGTTTTCGAATTGTAATAACTCTTTTTCCTTCCTGTTTCTATTTTTGAAATACAGTTTGTATCGTTAAATGAACATGTTAAATTAAGATTGTTTGGATTTCTTTAAGTGAAACAGTTGAACAAAAAATATTGTTTAAGGATTTTAACTAAAGCTAAATTGGAATTGCATGACTTGGAATTAAATTAATGCTTATTCGTATTTACAGTCTTGGTGCTTTAGTTTCATGTAATCAACCAAAAAGTGTGTCATTTTATGTAAAAACCTGATTGTAATTGTACATAAATATTTCAGATATAGTCTATCACATGTAATTCATTATAACGTGAGCGCAGATTATAGTTGAGAATGCATATAGTTTCATCTTTTGTGCCAATTGAAAATGCTCATAACGTGTATCATTGATAACCATGATTAACATTAAAGAGATTTTTGCCAAACATATGCTCTACTGGTGTTTTGCAATAGAAACTGATGTCAGACTGTCAGAATAATACAAAAACATCAATTGGACATCTCTCATTTTTTAAGTAGCCCGTGCAATGCCAGGCACGCAGCTAGTTATAATTATTATTCGTTACGTTGGCATGTTCATCCAAAAGCTCACAATTTGCAATGAAAAAGAGGTTCTCTGAAGCCTTGAAACACGTGTATGTAGTAATCTGCTCATTTTGTGCGTCAAAACGTTGGTTGTGCACCATATACTATTCTGCACTAAAGTATTTATTTATTTATAACATTATTTTAGTTGTTCTGACTAATTTATGACAATTATTGGTGTTAGGGCATAGAGAATTTCACTTTTATGCTCTTTTTTGGCTATCAATAATTTTGAATACTAAAATACTAAACTAAAAAAGATAGCTACTTTTCCTTTAAAGGGTTGGTTGTAGCGTTTGCCCATGAAAAATATCTGCTAAATATCCATTTTATTTGGATTCCCGAGAAGTTCCTGGTAGAATCCAGGGGTGCCCCCCCCCTATGGGCAAGGGCGCATCCCCTAAATTTTGCTACCCTCCTTCCCAAAAGCAAGAGCTCCCCTAAAATAATTTGAATACCCCTCAAAACATTCCCTCCCCCTTAAAAATTCCAATGGCGCAGTCTGCGCCATGACCCTCCCTAGGCGGGCACCCCTATAGAATCAATGATCATTTAGCGGACAGCCGTCAAAAGGTTCTACTGTCGGTCTGATTCTAGAGGCCTCAACTTTAAAATATTTCTCTGTCAGTATTATATCTTTCAAACATTTTCCGTTCAAGATTGGTTTGGGTCAAGGGTGCCCATATGCAAAATTTTAGGGGGGGGGGGTCAAAAAAATTTCCTGTGGTTTAGCAGAATATTTTCCCCATGGAAACCGATTTCAGTACAGATTATAGATATTAAAATTTGATATTTTCAATAACTTATTCATTAATGGGTGGAAAAGAAATTTTTATACATTTTTGGAATGAAAAAAACATTAAAGGCAAGGAAGTTCTCATTTCAAAGGGGGGGGCTTGAGCCCCCCTTGCCCCCCCCTCTATATGGGCGCCCTTGGTTTGGGTTATGAGCCAAGTTTAGTGTTTCTCCTGTCAATTTAAGTTGACTTTTAAACTTCTAACATGTTTGTTTGCAATTATTTCATTACAGTTGTATTATAGTTGTGCCACGAGGAGCTGGCAGATGAACCGGAAGTGAAAACAGAACACTTCCTTTTGTAAAAGGTAGGATCAGGAAGAACGTGCAAGCAGTCGAGTTTTAACCGTTTCCGCTCCAGTTCAACGGTTGCACAACGACAGAGGAGCGTTCAATGTAGAGTTTATCTATTTTGATTGAAGGCCAAATTCAAATCAAGCACAATTCCATCAAATCGAACACAATTGAGCTGAATGAACCCCCGAGTCGGAAGCTTCGTCAAAATTGACCCTTGAGCTAATGATTAGCATAGCCTAAATCATTTTCCTAATCCACATTTTCGCTATAAATATTAAAACATAAAATAATAACTAGGAATATTAGACTTCAACACACACTCGCCAACCAAGAACACCAGGATTGCTCAACATTTTTCAAAAGGGGGAGGAAGTACCCCTACCTCCGTTAGTGCGTTAATTCTTACAAACAATAGGATCCTGCATCCACACACACGTAGAGCATTTCTAACCCGGAACTGATGAATTCGCACACAAAAATTACACTCCCCATGACAAAATCTTTTGCGTAAATTAAAGAAATTTTGAACAAAGGTTTTTTTCCTTCGTTTGTGTATCCTATTCAAAAAATATTTGAAACAGAATGTCTGAAATTCCAGATCATAACCATTTCTCTGACGAGATCTCATTGAACAAACCGAAGTCAACGTAGCGCATATTCGGCGCACATTTCGTTGCTCTCAGCTGAGCAATCCCAGATTACCATACCAAAAACTCAATCAAAACAATATGAAATTCTACAGTACGTGTCTAAGGAATATCCCGTAAGTAACACTAAATCCATTTATTAATATGTTCTTCCTGCTATGGGTTGGTCCCGGGTTCAAATCCCGGCTCGGCCATGGATGTTCTTTCTCTCTCTCCTGTCCTTCCTTTGTGTGAATGTGTTATGTTGTGAATGGTTGCCTACCCTATGAACGGGTCCTTATGGCATGTGTGCACTGTGGAAGTCTGATCTCACACCAAATTACGGTACAGTTGGAAAATTGGCGCAGCGCACCCCAAATTGCCAGCCTAGCTGGTACAAAACAGTCATTTTTTTGCTGTAAAAATATAGATGAAGAAGTAAGCTATAATTTTTATATCTCATTTGTATTTTTATAGTGAACAAAATGTAAGTGCAGCGAAACCCCGATTTTACGTCTCCCGAACCTATGTCATTCCCACATTTCACGTTCTTTTCATCAAGTCCCCGTTTTTCCATGAACTAATAATGTTAACTTAACCAGGATTGTATGTTTAGAGGTGCCCACCTGGGGGAGGGTTATGGCGCAGACTGTGCCACTGAAGTTTTTAGAGGGGGTGTTTTGAGGGGTATTTCTCATTTTTGGGGAGGCTTTTGCTTATTGATATTTAGGGGGCGCCCTTGCTTTTAGGGGTGGGCAACCCTGGTAAGTTTATTTATGAATTTCATACGTTTTACGTTTCCCTGGAAACAAAATATGTTCTAAAACGAACAATGAATTTTACTTGTGCTTTTCTGGAGATAATTCACGCTGTTGGAAGTTTACTTATGAAAACAAAAATTCCTTTCCGTAGCCGTCCTTATGGACACTGCTCCCAAGGACACTGTGCCCGCCAATGAAGATGAACAAGAAGAACTGCCCGTCCCTTCTTCCAACATTGGATTAAAGAGCTTACAAACCTTGAAAGACTTCTTTTTTATAAAGACCGGACTTACAAAGCATTTCAGCCTTCGAAAAAGCTGCATTAACTTAGAATTCAATGACTTAAGAAACAATCTCCTACGACGGACAATTTTCAACCCGAAGGCCCGGATTCGCAATTAAATATTCTGAAATGATCAAAATGGTACGTAAAATACTGTTTTTTGTAAAGTATACTGCACCTTTTGTAAGAGATCTTTATTACTTTTAGGTTTTTTTTATTTATTTCTTTTTCATTATTCTTTTTACAATGTCCCAATCTTACATTTGTTGATTCTACCTTTTCATTTTTTACGTATTACATTTTTATAGCTTACTTTGTTGCACTTTTATATTTTACTCTCTCTCCATGTGTGCCGAGTGCACTATCTATGTGCACTCTTGTCAATGAATTCATATGTTCAATTACTACAGCTAAAAATAAATTTAAAGGTTTTTTTTTATATATATTTGATATTTTGCATAGTCTTTTCTATTTTATTGTTTCCTGTTCAATGTTTTCCTGTGTATGCCGCTTTTTTCAATCCGTCCCTCGAGAAACATAAAATCGGGGTTTCCTGCATTTCGAGATTTAGTGTTAAGTACGGAACATTTCGCAGCCAAATACTGTAGAATCGCCCCCTTTTCAACTTTTCCAAAGAGTCAAGCTCCGCTTCGAATTTCAACCTTCATGCGCTGGACTCCTCGATTCCCCCCCCCCCCCCCCGCCGATTGTTCCATCGACTCCATCCCCCAAACCAGGGCTCCGAGACTCGGACACCCACCTGTGCGCACAGCTCCCCGGGTCCGGAGGGTATTCGAATCTCCATGCTCGAAAAATGTCAACCAGCACAGAAAAAACACATCCGTTATTTTCCCTCAAATCACAAATTTGATCCCAGCTCGGCTGAGGTACTTTTTGATCGATCACGAAACGTGGCTTTGAACCATGGCCAGGGACATTTTTTTTGCATTTCCTCGCGTGTGTGATCAGTGTGTACATGACGAGAAAGTGTGTGCAGCGAAAAGGTAGAACGTAGCTTGGGATATAAGAAACGTATTAGTGAATGTTGTGTGCCTGATATATGTTATGGCAAGGAGTGTGGAGGGACGAAAGTTGGCCAAACTGTGTAAGATACTTGTTACAATAAAAATAGGAAGTGTATGAGAATTGTTTGTGCGAATGATGCAAGATGGCTTTACGCAATGAAAGAGTAAAATGTTATTGTGAAGGTTACAGTATAAGCTTCAATGACTGGCAATAAGTATTCAAATGTTAATATTTTTATAAGTGGGAAAATTAACGTGTGAATAAATACTCGGAAATCGTGTATTTTTGTATGTGTCTAGAATGTTGTATTTAGTGCCCCTTCCTTCTCTAAATGCAAAATGCCCCTGGCTCTGAATAAGCAGTCCAAACAAATGGACCCCTAAGAATCTTCAGTGTAAAAAAATGTGTTGAAGCATACAAGTATTAAATGTGAATGGTCCAAGGAAATCTGAATTGAACAAGCAGACGATAACCTACATCGTCTTCGAAAGTTTAAGTTCTAATATTTTGCTCGAAGCACCTTTCATGCTCTAAATACAAACTAAATAAAACTATTTGTTAACGACTACGTTTTACAATAACGAAAATATAATACTGATGAAACCATTAAGACACTTCATGTTACCTCAATTAGAACAACAAAAACCATTAAAGGCTCCTCAATATATCTGCACTCGGTTAATTGTTCAATGAAAACTTAAGAGAAAACCAAAAGAAAATTGAAAAAGAAGATGCAGTTGATTGAAAGTAAATTTCGGGATAAGTCAAATGGTAAATCTTGACCATTAGGAATTTCATTGATAACAAACCAGAGACTTTTCAATAAACCAGGGGTGCTCAACTATAGGGGGTCATGGCACAGTCTGCGCCATTCAAAATTTTAGGGGGGTGTTTTGAGGGGCATTTTCTTTTTTATCCTGAGGGGGGCTCTTTTGCTTTTGGGAGGGTTTTTGTGATATTTAGGGGCATGTGCCCCTGCTCTTAGGGAGGGGGCACCCCTGAATAAACACTGTCGTTTCCGAAACTGATGGATTTTCAGCCATCTAGGCGAGACATAAAGAGGTAAAGTTAGGGGAAACTAGGGAGACTTGACCCATAGGGAGGCTTGATCCATGAGGATTTTTTCCATGAAAAGGACATTTAGGAAAAATTATAGTCATTATTTGTGGACCAGTCACACAACAGCATTTTGCAGGGACAAGCCATTTCAGAATTATCAGTGCTTTTCAAGAAATTTAGTCTTTATTGATACTGCACCCTTCAAGTAAAATTTGAAGAAGTTGGAATTTTTTAGATTTTAACCTCTGGTTTTGAAGGAAATTAAGTTCAAAAGTTTCCATGTTTTAGTCGCTTTTCCAGTTATATATTGATATGCAGTAGTTTTATATAACTTTAATCCGAGTTGCTAAAAATTTAAGGTTGACAAAAGCTACCTAGGGAACTTTGACCTAAGCGAACTAACGAGACTGGACCCAAAGACAAATTTGAGGCTTTAAATTAAGTTGATGTTTTTTTTTAATGAATTTTTATTTTGGAATCAATATAATATTGCGATTTAGGCTTAATGATTTTATTTTATTCAAGCAATAGCTCTAATATTGTGAATATGAAGGCCTGATTTCTTTTTTAATCAACTATTTTCCAAACTATGCTGCTTTTTCAACCAAAATGCGTAATATTCAGCTTTTGGAACCATCGCATCGTTGTTCATACAAACTCGCAGTTTCATGAATATCCCACCTTTAAAAATCGTATTCATGGCCTGATTACTAAATAGGCCAACTAGGCCCTGCCCTAGGGTCCCCCAAATTTAGGAGTACCCAAAATGGCTGAAATTACTTTATTCTATGGCTAAAATTGTTTTAGCCAACGGCTTAAGTTAGAAAGTTTGAATACTGGAGCCCCAAAAAAGTATTTGGCCCAGGGCCCCTCGATATCTTAATCGGGCCCTGCGCATCATTTGTAGACGACTAAAAAGGACTTTTTATGGGCACTAAAAAGGATACTTTTGGTCGATTGTTTCAGTTTCTTGAAGGTTTTTAAAAACCACATCCAAGATTACGTTAGAATTTGCAGTGTTTTTTTCTTCAGAAATCTAACGGCAAAATTTTTATCAACAAGAAAAGAAGTGCATGCATGATTTTAATTTATTTTAGTCTTTGGGAATAAAATAGAAAAAAAAGACCCTAAATAGAATTAATACTGTACTAAATTGATCGACTAATTTAATTTCAAGTGCTTTTGGTGCACAAGAAATAGTTCCGAACAAATACATTTTCGATATGATTATTAATGTTTTTTTTTTCTTAGAATGGATGCATTTCAATGTTGCAAGTTCAACCCCATTCACCTAAAGTAGGGTGCTTTTCATTAGTAGGGGACACAAAAATGTATGTTCCCCTTAGGTTCGGTATCATATATATATTGAATTTCCCCTTTAAGCTCCAAAATCTTTCTCCTACATTCGTTATCTTAGAAATCGAAAAACTTGAATTGTTCCTACTTAAAACCGAAATTCATTAAGAATTGGCACTCACTCAAAGGGTGTCCCAAAATTAACGCAAGATTTGAATTTGCCACAATTTTTGCTGTGAATTGTTGGCAGCCACGGAAAAAGAACAATTTGACAGCTGGGAGTTTAGGGTTAGTAAAAATGGAATGTTATGCTATTATACAGCCAGCGAAACAATTCAATCACTGCATAAGGAATTTCCAGTTCATGTACTCTCATTTCGGTGATATGAATTGTACCCTAGATCGTGTGATTTTACATCATTAGACTCCTCCCTATGGGGTTATTTGAAGTCAAACGTCTATGTCAGCAATCCCACAACCACCTGCGCATTACCTCATTGCGATATCGAGCGCCAATAACAGTAAACTTTCATTATTTTTCAAATAATTGTTCGATAAGGAAAACGCATTATAGAATTGAAAACGCTCCATTTGTAATAATCCTAGACCCTCAGCTGCCAAACTTCTTTTTTCAAGATTGCCCATAATTTATTGCAAAAATGGCGGCAAATTCAAATCTTGCATTAATTTTGGGACACCCTTTATAACATCTGACAGTGGCAGCGAAATGGGGGGGGGGGGGGAGAGCGACTGCCCCCGAACTTCTATCATCAAAGATTGCCTCAACATGAAGATTTCAATTCATTCTGGGTGAGGTAACCTGAACATTAACTTCTCCAAATACTGTTTAAAATTTCAGTTTTAAAACTTCAACTTCAAAACTTTTTCAGGAGAAAATCCCGAGCACACTCCCTCCTTTCTTTAAGTTCAAAAAGACCTAAATTGGGGCTTTCAAGACTTCAGTCTGAGGAAAGAAATTCAGGAGGAGAACGCCCCTAGATAGCGTAAAACTGCGCTTTTAAGACTCCAGATTCGGAGATCTTTTTCTGCAATTCGACAAGGGAAGTTCAAGACCGAGGTTTTAGGATTTCATCAGTTAAAAAAAAAATACTGGTAGAACTTCCAAACCCTTTTGTTCCTCCTTCTGAAATAACGTTTTAAAAGACGTTTAAAAAATGTTTTAAATTTTGCAAAATTTCTGGGAGAGTACTCCAAACCCCATGCTCTAAGTTGACTAAAGATGGCACGTCTTTAAGACATCAGTTTATGAATTCTATTCTTACATTACCAAAGACAGTCCAAAATTCTTTGTTTATATTATTAATTAGACTTCATTTTTAAAAAAACATTACGGGGACAGCCCTGGAAACTTCTCTCCATTCCCCAAACATTGACAAAACTCAAATAACGGAAGTTTTAAAAACTACAATTCCAAAAAACTTACGCAAGAGAGCATCAAAAGCCCCCCCCCCCCCTCCCCCAGTCACTCAAGATAGCCTAAAGTAGTCTTCACCCTCCTTTTAAAAAAAAAGTGTCCCGCACTTACAAGTCCCACTCGCCGCCTCCGACACCTGACAGTTGCGAAAGAATTTTATACTGTTTCAAATGAAAACTTCGGCAATTATTCACTAAGTTTGTTTTCAAAAACCTGCGTTTACTATTAAAAAGAAATCAAGTTGAGAAAAAGTTTTTTACAGTCTATGTTGCTATACACAACAGGCTCATTTAGTTCCGATGCAACTGTTTGACCATTTAGACTTGGAACGTAACCACCAGCAAAGTTGACTTTCTAAAAACCAGCATTCATAATTTATTTGGGAATAAATATGGACTTGTGATCACATACCAACCTAATACGCTAAAATACTTTGAATTTTTAATCATATTAACATCAGACCATCCATTGAACCGGATCCGTCTTCTAAGGGGTTGGGCGGAGGGGTCATACAAAATTCTTAAAATTTAGGCTTCTTGCAAGAGCAGAAATAATTAACCCACAGGCTTGAAAATTTTACGCAGCAGTTAGTGTTAAAAAGTTTTAAAAATGCCGCATTATAGATTAAAGTTCTGCAGAATTTTAAATATTTTGTAAATTCTCTTTGATTTTTTTTTTTAATCTGAAAAATTCAATTCTATTACCAGAGCAAAAGACATTAACTCAGTCTTGAAATTTTGCACAGAATTAGTGTTACGCAGTAATTTTTCGCACTAAGGCTAAATGCTCTGCAGAATTTCAATTTTTTTGACCAACCCTACAGCACACACATTGAAAAGGAGGTAGGAAAAATGTGCTCAGAAAAAGATTTAGTATCAATGAATGAAATGTTATCTACAATTACGATACAGCTAAATAAACTATATATGATAATAACTATCACTTCAATAAAACGTGAAACACTAGTAATTAGAGTTAAGAGACAAGATGAGTTGAAAATAAAAAATTATCACTCTTAAATTGCACTAAAATTATTATAATCTATTTTAAAATACTGAGCGAAAAAACTTTCAATGTACACAAAATTTAAGACAAATTTAAGAATTAAATGCTATACGCTCTGTTAACTACAAAAATTATGATACAAAGTAATATGCAAATCACTTTGATTTAGTACAAAGTTTATTTTGGTGCTCCAAGCAAAATATAGGATCAAAAAGGTTTTACCCATTCGAGTTTCCAATAAATAGAGTTTCGGTAAAAGTTGCTAAAATAAAGTATCGGATTTTATTGGTTTAAAAAGTCCCCCCCCCCCTTTTTTATTTTCTTCACAGCTCAATTTGTGCAAGCAGAAATGGTAAGCAGCCAAGCGAACAATTTAAACAGCAATCTTATACGAAATATTTGCCATGATTTAAACTTGCTGTCAATGTAAAGATTAATCTTTTAACATTTCAAAAATGAATTTAAGTTCATGTTTGAAGCTCCCATCAGTCTGCATTTTTCAAGTCGGCTTTCCTCTTTCAAGATTCGGCAATGAAAAGTAAAGAATTGACCTAAAACCACACCATTTGCTGGTATAATCAATTGTTCCCGTCTTATTACGTCATCGAAACGTCTTTTTACAGTACTGTACATAAAAATATCTGTCAATTTACTACAAAATGCTGTGGAATCGAAATTTCCGGTATTTGTTTTAAACTAGATTCCTCTCTGAAGTCTTACGGAAAAAGAAAATCTAAAAATTGCAAAAAGTGGCCATTGATTTTTTCCGTGTAATATGTAGAAAATTTTTCCTCTTTATTTTGTAAGAGTGAGGAAAAACTGAAGATGTGATGCTTTTAATTTAAAGATTCAACACTTAACCTATCAATAACACTTCAGTAAAAATAAAGAAAGACCAGAAACTTGCCAAGTAAAAAACATTCAAAACATTTAGCTAGACAAAATCAATCACATTTTTTGAGATCACATTCAAATAAAAGGAACATACCTTTGAATAACCATCAACCGGAGGGAGAATAACCATCCTGACACCGGAGCTACGAGAACAGCAGAACCACTAATAAGAAAAAAATGACACTTTGGAAAATAATACTTAGGCATGACAATATGTACACATGAAAAAATATATCATTTGTAAATATACAAGCTAACCAAATGACCTCATTTTCTACTACGGGCAAAGCCGTGCGGGTACCGCTATTTAAAATATAAGAGATGAAAATCTAGAAATTTGGACTTTTGATACCCTCGAAGGGTACAATCGATGGATGAGCTAAATTTCAAAGAAATACAAAAATGTGAGGGAAAATTTCAGATTTTGGGTCATTTTGATATGGAATGACCCTATTCTAAAACAAACACAAAAAATAATTTTAGAAAAAAAGAGGTAATAAGAAGAAATATTTAACGACCCCCCCCCCCCATAACAAAACCCAGCATATATTTTTTAAATATTTATTTTAAAAAATTCACTTTTCAAAACTCAACATTAAATTAATTCCATCACAGGAAAAGCCATCTTTTCCACAGTGTTGTTCTCCAAAAGCAATATAAGTCCTAGAAATTGTTTCTAATTCTATAAATAAACTTAATTGCTACCTCACAAGGGAATACAATCAGTTGATGTGACACTAGTGATGTGGATCGGGTAAATACCCAGCGGGTAGGTAAATATTTTTTGGGTATTTACCCAAGGCCTGGGTAAATACCCAAAAACTGGGTATTTTACAAAAATTGCAAAAAAGTGAATGGGATTTTTTTTTTAAATCTAAATATGAAATAATTAATAAAACTGATGTATACATATATGTATTACACAGTTTATAATATTTTTTTATTGAAAGACTTGATGAAATCATGAAAGAAACAGAAAGAAACATATGGTGAATCAAAGAATCTTTCTTTTCAATGTCATAATTGGAGAAGTAAAAGCAATTCATTATGAACTTCAGGATTTCAAAATCACAATCTAGGTTAGTCATATCCAAAATGAAAAAAAAAGGAAGCATGAGGGATGTTTGGAAGAATAAACTGAGAAGTTATTAAGACTATCGTGTTATTTATTTTATTGATATTTAAGTGATAACATGGGAAATATAGAAACAGTTTTCACATTAATAAGCAAAATATTCTTTTCTTTTGCCTTGCTCATTTGCATTTGCTCCCCTGTAGGGTGGGAAGGTAAATATTTTTTTGGGTATTTATCCGAAGGCAGGGTAAATCTTCTAGTAATTGTGCATTTTGCAAAAAAAATTTAGGTGGTATTAAAAGGTGACTATTTTCTTTTTTAAACATAAACCCTAAAATAAAAGATTAAAATTTTTAAATATTTATGTATATTATGTGTGTGTGCATATATATGTGTGTGTGTGTGTGATACAGAATACACCTGAACAATTGAACTAAGTTTGGAGGAAATTTCTGCATAAGATATAGGTAAATAAATAGTAATAATAAATTGAGCGACATTTCGTTACATTTTGATGTCATTCAGGGATATATTACTGGGTTATAAAAGACTAGGACCTTAAAAATTTATGTTTGCTTTTTTTGTAACCAGTTAATCTTTTTACTTTTTGTAGAATGACTTTTTATATCTGAAATTTGGCTATCAACATTGATTACACATATCCAACACATTTAATGTGAATATCATATTAGATTGCTAAGCTGTTTCACACAATAATTCTTTAAATATGTGATCAAAATACAATTTTTGGGCAAAAATTTATTGTTTTGTATATTGTTGGTTGTATATACACATAATGGAATACATACAGAAAAGTATTTAGTTGAACATAAATTTTTGAAATAAATACCCGGATATTTACCCATTTTGGGTATTTACCCGGGTATATACCCTGGGTATTTACCCCTAAAAATAAATACCCGGGTATTTTACATCACTATGTGACACCCCATTGAAATACTCAAAATTAAAATTGGGGATATTCCATTGGTGCCCACAGGGGAGGGGGGATCATGTCGCAAGTTGCGCCATAAAAATTTGGGGGGGGGAGGATTTTGAAAATTAAAAAAAAATATTGAATTTTAATTTACACTATTTAATTTATTAATTTTATTTTATTTTATTCTGTTTGTTTTATTTCATTTATTTTTTATGTTTGTGTGTATGTCATTGGCAAATAGCACAGAACTTTTCACATAAAATAATCAAAAATAAATTTAAAAACTGAAAAATATTTTTTTAAAAGTAAATAAAAAAATTATATTTGAAAAAAAGTAAATAACATAAAAAAAAGAGCAAAAAATGAATAAAATAAAAGGGAAAGAAAATTGAGTTTTTTTAGGGATGGGGAGGGATTTGCGCCATTGAACTTGGGGCGTATGGGTATCCCTGGGATATTCCTAACAGGTTCTACCCCCCCCCCCGATTAAAAGTCAGCCATGGATCAAGAGCCGGGGGGGGGGGTCATGACCTCCCCTGATAAAGGACCAAACGACACATAAATCTGCATTTATCAGACTGCTGTCCAAGCACCCCGTCTATGCCCAGAAAGGACACTTGTAACCCCCCCCCCCTTCCCTTCCGTAAATGACCTCTCCGAAACCTGAAGCTGAAAATCGTACGAGATAAAAAAAAAGGACACTTATACAAAAATTATTACTAAGTAAAGAATTCATGCATTTCTTTAAACAAATTATTAAACAAACTTTAAACAAATATGCAATAATAGTATAAAAAAATAGTTATTTGATAATGCATATAAAACAGCAAATAAAGCAATGGACGTTTAGTAAGAAATTTCTAAGTTAAAAGTGAGACAAATAATATTTTTTTTTACAACTCCACTTCATGTGCACGTATTATTTTCAACCAAACCTTAACGTATATTAAGCAACCTTTTACCACAGACGTATTTTATATGAATTCTACCCGATAAAATAAAACTGTGTATTTTCAACAATAAACGCACAAGCGATAGTAGCTGTGGGTCACCGTACCAACTGGGCCGCACCGAACCTAAATTTTTGGAGGAGGAAAATTATCTAATTGCAGAATGAAACTTCAAAATTTACCAAATGATAAAATGCATCTGTCTCTCTTATGCATAGAAAATACAAGCCAAACAGGGAATAAAACGAAATTCTGCATGAGAATTTTATAATTTACCGAATCATCAGAGAAAATGTGTCAAATAATCTCTTTGGAGGTCTCGGGGAACCTCCCGTGCCCTCCCAAGGGGTTTATAGCCTTCTGGCGTATAAAACAACACATTGGCAAGACTGTGACCTTCATTTTGTGCTTCCACAACTTTTACTTCACCACAACTTTTAAGTGCTAATGAATTTCTTACAAAATTAGAAACCTGAAAATCTCAGAAGTGCCAATGCGCGCGAGCTCATAATACGATAGTCATTTCACCTAAAAGAATTCATAAACATTCAAAGAATGTTCATGAATTCTTATGAATTTATTTAATGAAAGGCTTCTTTCTTCAAGAACATTAATATTATATACTTAATGAATATGAGAAAATGAAATAAAAGTTCTGACCTGAATGAAGTAGAATCCAACCGGGTCCCGATTAAGGTATCGGGGGGCCCTAAGCCAAACAGTTTTTGCGGAGGTTCCCTGTAGCTACAATTTCAGTCACTGGTTAAATAATTTTTAGCCATTTGGGGGCCCCAAAAAAAGGTGGCCATGGCCTTGTTGGCCTATTTTCAGTAATCTGGCCCTGAATCAAGCTGTTTTGCCACGCATTCATCCAAACAACATCGTATCAACATGGCGCGAAAGATAAGAAGCGGGAGTCACTTCAAGAGCCCGCGGTCATTAATTATGCGCGCATGCGCTCATTCCTTTTCTCCTGAGATTCGACGCCAGACGCGCTTCAAGAACAACGAAGGAAAATTAAAAGCAATCCGCTTTATTGAAATAATGTTGAATTTGAACAAAGATTGCCGGAAGATTTTTTTTTCTCAATACACGTTATTTATTTTATCTGTAACCTGGAATGAAAGTGTGTTTTTTCGTATTCCCGAGTGTTAAATTCTTCTGCAGACTGACCTATAATAGAATCTGGAACTCATTTTCGTCGGAATTCAAGCGATTTACATAGGAAGACCAGTTCTATGGTTATGAATGAAGCCCTGAAGCTGACTGCGTAAACATGTAAAAAAATTCTGCTGTCACGTGGGATGACTATTCACTGAATTAAGCGTAATTATAGTAGAGCAAATACGGCAAACTCCCGATTATCCGCAAGCGGGGGATAATCCGCCAATCATTTAACAATCATGAACATGTATTTTCGCAGCAAAAAGCAAATGCCAATGGTTGTTTTTTGTCGAAAAATAGTAAATTAGTTCAGTTGTTTTCGTTTTATTCAATTTTTGTGCTTTCTTCATCGCACATACATTTGTTCTTTATTGATGTTAAGTTCTGCTGTACAAAATTGAAAAACATTTCAATTTGTTTACTGTACTGTAGTGTGTATTTTCACTGTTTGAAGAAAGTATTATTATGCATCGATTCAGCGAAGGTTTTGATTTGAAGAAGGACCATTTTTACCTTATTTGTCCCTCATTTTAGCCTTTTTGCGGTTTGAGTCGCGTCACTTGTGCCTCCCGGTTTCACGAATAGTCGAGTCCCGACTTGCGCGAGGGATGCGTTCCAAAAGGTCCTTCGCGTAAGTCGAAATTTCGCGTTGTGGAAAAGGGTTGGTGTAAAAACTTTTATAAACGTATCCAATTATTTTAGACACTTGTAAACAACCCCTCAACTGTTAAAAACCATTTCGTAACTAAACATTACTGTTTCTTACGTAAAGAAGTGAATGTTTGCTTATATTTAAAAAAAAAAAAAAAACGTTTTATTCAACCATAAATACTGCTACAACGCAAATGATCAATGGGAAAAAAGACAATTAACCAATATACGGTGCGTACACTGTACAGTAAGAAAAGCTAATGCACTATAGTTGTAGTGTACAGTAGATCCAGTACTAATGATATTTGTAACTTAAAAAAGTGAAGATGATAATGATTTATGCTGCGCAATCAAACTGTTAAACTAATATATTTTTAAACAGTTGTTTCATTGTTCAGTGATGCGAAAGGGATGAAGGTCTCTTTTCACGAAAAAAATATTGTAGCCAATTACAAAGATAATACTTACACACCATGATTCCCCTCCGAAAAATTTCGCGTTGCGGGGGAGGAATTCGCGTTAGACCTAAAATTCTTTACTGGTGAAAAAAATCGCGTTATAGCCATTTCGCGTAAGTCGGATCGCGTTGTAGCGGGAGTCGACTGTAGTCGGGAGTTGACTGTGTAGGTAAACCCAGACCGCGTACTCAAATGAATAATAAATCGAATTTATTTGTAATTAATCAGGTTAAAATTCCCTCGCAAAAGCCGAATTGCATTTTATGCAAAAACATATCTCATCCAATTTTCAAATGTCCTATCTCTCTATCAATGCCTGTTAATGATTGTATACAATTCGTTAGCGACAATAAAGTTTGTGTGAAAACTGCTCATACAATCATTAACTCCCTTACAGATCGAAATACAGCAGTACTTTTTGTAATCAAGGCTATAACTCTCTGATCCCAGGGCCGGCTTTGGAAGTGTGGAGGCCCCTTATCAGTGTTTGAAAAGATCATCATATTTTCGAAAATATCCGATATTTTGATATATATTCGAATATTTTGATATCTATGTATATATCCGATGTTTTCAATCCGCGAAAGTTAGGATATTTTGTAAAAATTTTATTGTGGGGGCCCCTTTGTTGTGTAGGCCCCGGGGCAGTAGCCCTGCCTGCCCTCCCCTAAATCCGGCCCTGTCTGATCCACATGGAACAATTTAAAGAGTCGTAGCCTTTCGAATGTGCTTTCTGGTACGATTAAAAAATCAGCTATAGTGAGTCCGTTTTTTCATCGTTCGAGTCAAATAAAACTAATTTATTGTGTACTGCGAATATTTTTATCGAGAATAGATATAGTAAAAAGAGTCAAGCTGAAGAGTCTTTTGGACAATGGATCCAGTCAAGGGCGGCCATATGCAAAATTTTAGGGGGGGGGGGTCTCAGATATTTCCATTATGGTTTAGCAGGATATTTTCCCCATAGAAGCCAATTTCAGTACAGATTAGAGAAATTAAAATTTGAAATTTTTAATAACTTATTCATTAATGGCTGGAGAAGAAATGTTTTTGCGTTTTTCCAAAGAAAAAAAGTATTAAAAGCAAGGAAGTTATGATTTCAAAGGGGAGGCTTGAGCCCCCATTTGCTCCCCCCCCCCTCCACATGGGCGCCCTTAGATCCAGTTTAAGGTATCCGACTGCTTTAAAGTCAACAAAAATTCCTAAATTTTTATGATTTTACATTTGCTTTCCAAAACTGTCTGAATTTTTACTCTACGCAGGGGTGCCCACCTAAATGGTGTCATAGCGCAGAATGCGCTGTTAAAATTTTTAAGGGAGTTTTTTGCTCATTTTGGGGGGCTCTTGCTTTTGGGGGGTATCCTGATATTTAGTGGGGTGCGTCCTTGCTCTTAGGAGGGGCACCCTAAGACTCATTAACGAAACTCCAGACCGGAAGTTGTATTTAAATGCGTTTTCTGAAGAATTATATTTTTGAAGAAAGCTTATTTATATAAAACTCTTCCTGCATTTAATCCCTTATCATTTTAAGTCACTGATGTTAACTCTTTCAAAAAAACCAAATAAAAGTTCTTGTTGCAAGAAAAATAAAAATCAGCATTAAATTTTTGTGGAACTAATTGGAAAGTAAAACATATCTTAAATCTGAAATTGAAAACTGAGCCTTATCGCACTGCAGCCATTAGAATTAGACTTCTTTTTAATCTAAATTAAATACGTTTGCTGTTCATGATGTCATTTATATTTATTTTCTTTTTCATTATGCAAATTTCGTAAATTACTAAACACTTTATTTTGCTTACAAATTTTAAGAAATGAAGAAGTTTATAAAGAAAGTCGACTACATAATTCCATGCCAAATTGAGTATTTTAGTTCTTAAATAATACTTATCTCATGTAAGGCCTTCGGTTAGAAATATTTATTTAATCAAGGTTTAAACTTTTCTTGGATGCAAGTAGTCCAGATCTTATTTTGTAAACAAAATTGTGACTGCAAATAAAAGTACTTAAACTCAGGGGCGTGCACAGGGGGGGGGGGGAGAGAACGGACACCTGTTGGCCCGGGCCCGAGCTTCAAGGAGGCGGGATATTTTTTAAATGAGGGGTGAAATATGTGAAGGGACGTTGTTGTAAACAATCAGAGCCTGATTACCGCAGGGGCATGAGGGGCACAGGTCCCTCCTCTTACATTTCAGGGGGCCCAAAATCCCCTTAATTTATAATGATAATTAAAAATAAATAATGATTTCACTTAGTACCTAGAGTGCAATGATATCATTGATATTTGTGCAAATGCTAAGACAAGCAATAAATCTCTTATTTATTGATAAAATTTCCCTTAAAAACTAGCTCTCTTTCCAAATCCTAAAACCGCTCCAATTTTAGTCTGTATTTACTATTAAAAATTATATCATAGATAATTCATTATATAGAATAAGCGGGAACCGGTGGAGGGGGCACAAAATAAATTTCATACCTAGTGTCTTCAAAATTCTTAGTCTGGCCCTGGGGGGGGGGGTCCTGAAATAGAACTGTGCCCCGTGTCCAATATCAGAATGATCGGGCTCCGTAAACAATATGGAGGGAGTACGTAAAAGTCGTTTGTGACGGGGCCCGAAATTTCTGTGCACGTCTCTGTGGGCGATTCTCGAAAAACTGTCCCGTGCGTAACGATAAGTTTTTTTAATCTTATTCAAGTAACTATTAATTGAATTTGGGATTAATTGTTGTGTTTGGATACTATATTAAAGCATGTATTATTCTCCAACAGCATTATATTTTGAAGGCTTTAGTTAGCTGGAAAAAAGAAAAAACTTAGGCAGGGGACAGTTTTTCGAGAATCGCCCCTTTGCTCATACTTAGTGAATTTAGATAATCCAGAAATAATTAAGATAGTTAATAACATAAATAGTTTTCTTTTCTATTTAACGAGTGACTTTCACAAAGAAAAAAAAAGAAAGAAAGAAAGAAAAATCACCAGTGTTTTCAACTGTATCAGTGACAAGAATAAAATTTCAAAAAAAAAAAAAAAAATCAAGAAAGCTTAATCAATGGAAAAATAAGGTGAAAACTTCATAGTTAAGGACGAGACAATACGCTTTAGACAAAATGTAACACTAAAGACAAATGGTTAAGGATAAACTTGATCAGCAAGTTTTAAGTGGGCTAGTGCAAATAAAAACTATGAATGCTTTTTTTATAACTTGCCCTAGATGCACTAGCGCAGCCAGAAATACCTTCTGGAGGGGGTTTTTTTTAAATCAAAAATACCTTCATACGTCCGAGGGGCAGAACGTCCGACGGGCAGAACGTCCGACGGGCATAACGTCCAGCAGACATAAGGTCCGACTGACAAAAGGTCCACGGATAGAAAGTTCACATTTTTGGACAGCTAGGCTAGGCTAGGACATAACGTCCAGTTTCAGAAGTTTGTTTCTTAAACTTCTCAATTAATTACATGATTTGCCATTGAACAATAGGTTGTACTAAAATAATATTCTTAACGTCGTTCATTATTCAGTCAAATTCTGTTCTCTTGTGTGCGAGGTGGGGGGCTGCTTCTAACATTATGGATTAAAGTATATTCATAAATAGAGCTGATTAAAAATTGTCTAATAAATGTCTCATGTATTAAAAGTAATAAAATTATAGCTTTAAAAGTACTTTTTATTACGCATTAGATTTTGAAATCAAAATGTGTAGTTTATGTGCACCCTCCCCCCCCCCTTTTTTTTTAAATCTTCGGACTACCCTTGTATTCTTCGTTTCTGTGTTTCAAAATTATAATTTGAACCGACCCCTTATCTTCTACATGGAGAAATATATTGGAATGGTGTACCCTTTTTTAGGAGGCTTTGTTTTTGCGCGGGAAAATTGCCTGCGCGGAATGTCACCTCTTCTCGGTAGTGGAAAGATTTCCTACCCTAGATCGTCCCCCAGGCGAGTGGGCTGAAAGTTTAATGGGGGGAATTTTTGTTCTCTCCTTGTTTGGAGTATGCGTGGATTTTTGATAATGAGCGTGAAACGATTGCGTAGCTGCAATTCCGTTGGTTGTGCGTTCTACTTGAGTACGCGTGCTACTGTTTTAAGTGGGCTATTGCCAATAAAAAGTATCAATGCTTATTTGATAAATTGCCCTAGGCGCACCAGCGCAGCCAAAAATACCTTCTGGAGGGTTTTTTTTTTTTTTTTGGATCAAAAGTACCTTCTGGGGATTTTTTTAAAAATCAAATATACCATTTGAAGAGGATTTTTTGATCAAAAATAACTTCTGAAGGATTTTTTTAAAAGTGTTAATATTGTTTTAAAGGACAGAGAAAAAAATTCTATATCTCTTTCTATATCTAAATTAATTCTCACTTTCCAGTATAAGTCATTCAACTTTCAAATAACGTTATCCAAACATGCTATCTTCAAAGTTTGTAATTGTTTAGAGAAAAAATGTTTTGCTAATAAAATTAATTGCAACACAAGACTCGAGGAATTTTTTTTTTTTAATTGATTTTTGAACAAAATTAACTTTGTGCATTTGCTGCGTACTTTCGGTGTACTTTTGGATTCATTGATATTCTTCACGAAGTGGTGCATCCGAATATTTGAATATTTGTCGGCAATTAATTTAGTAATGTACAGACATGATTTTCTTCCGCTTCGTATTCCAAAACAGGGCTTTCTAGGTTTTCAAATAAGGCGTATTGAAGAGTAGAAATCTCCCGTAGAATAGAGACACATAGGAAGAAAACGCCAAAATCCTAGAGGTCGTAGTCACTTGGTACACGCTGACTTCCTCTATCTCTCTATGGTTTAAGCCTTTATCCTGTCTCTTAAATACTAATCGGCTATCGGCTCCTATCGCCCCTTATACAAACTTCTCTCCCCCTTGAATCTCCTCTTTGAGGGCTATCACCCCCAGGGTTGGAAGCCACTGTTCTAAGTCATAGCAATGTATTATCATACCAGTATAGTGTAGTCCGTGGAAGAAAAATGTTGGAAGACACATATAGAAATACAAAAATTATATAAGTTCAAAAAAGGGGGGAGGGTCGAACTTAGGTTCAAACAAAAAAGTGGGTAACGCTGTCCATCCTCGACTATACACTGTCTACTTAATTTGAAGCAAGTTTGTGGAATGTATTTGATTGAAATTAGTAGCGATTACTGAAATCCTTCAATTCTACATTATTGATTTTAGAAAATGACGGCCACGGAGGGGGGGGCGCCCCCGCCGCCCCCCTAGTAAATCCGCCCCTGGGTACGTCAGCGAATACCCAAACTTTTCTTTGGCCATTCTGCGGGATTTTCAAAACATCTTTTTTCCGCACTAATACCCATTTGCTTCCATAAGATTTGGTTTCCGGCCGGCACCAAATATGACACAACTGCAACGATTGTTTATCCTATTTGACGTAGCTTTTATTATACTATTCAAACAATTAACAGTCATTTTTTTTATTCGAAATCATAATAAATGGGCTGCTTCCAATTATGCGTTAATCCACGAGCTTCAACTTGAGCGTTTTTATGCGGTCCTAAAATTGTATTTGTGACATGATAGTAGCAAATGTAGCGCATAATATTCATCTCATCAAATGAAAGAACCAGTGGCGCAGCGAGGGGGGGGGAGTGAAAACACCCCCGAAAGTAGTTTATGCATGTGAAAGGGCTGTTTTGATCAAAAAATACCTCTGCAGAAGGTATTTTTGCTGAAAAAATCCCCTTCAGAAGATATTTTACATTTACAAAAAATAATAAGTTTTTTTGATCAAAAACCCCTTCCAGAAGGTATTTCTGACTGCGCTAGTGGAAAGAACTGTTAACGTCTGGAGTTGGGACAGATTTTTAGCTTGTTCCTTCACCATAGCAATAATTTGACTCAATATCTCAGGGGAATAGCGAAAATCTTCAGTCGAAAATTCAAAGGTTTAGAAGATATTGATTTGAAAACAAGAGAACGTGCTATGCCATCTGACGACCAAGGGTTTTCTTAGTGAGCCGGACATAACGTCCGAATCCAAAACGTCCGCATTTTTGGACCCCCCTAAACATCACGAAGCCTCTCCCCCCCCCCAAAAAAAAGAAGAGAAAAGGAGAAAAGTACCACTCAAAACACCCACTTCTTAAAAATTTCAATGGCGCAGTCTGCGCCATGACCCCCCCCCCTCCCCCAAGGTGGCTACCCCCGATTCGGTCTGCATTGAAAATTCCAAAAAATAAATGATTGAAGAACACGAGTCATATGTCATTTCAAGCCAGGGCTGTCCTCTTTTGTTCCCCCGGAAAAAACCTGGAAAAAACCGTTTTGGACAAAATGTCATTTTGTCCATTTCGTCCGTTTTGTCCACTAATTCGGTAAATTGAAAGTTTTTAGTTAAAACTTTGAAGTTTGAATATAATAAATAATTATATAGATTCTTCCTATTCAAGTGAAATTTTAATAAAAAAGAACAGCATACATAAATCTGCATATAAACAATTGATTGAAAAATATTTCAAAGTAAAAATGAAAAAATTAAGATCAGTTGAAGTTTATGTAATTGTGTATATAAATCAAGTGAGTGTTAATAAGTTATAATGCATCTAATAGCATTTATAAAAACAAAAGCATCAGCTGTACGTTTTAAGATGTTTATCTGTGATATGGAGGTTCATTGCTCATAATAAATCTTTACTAATAATAAAGCTGAAAGTCTGTATATCTGGATGTCTGCTACTCGCATAGCGCCTAGACCATTCTGCCGATTTTCATGAAATTTGGCTCAAAATTAATTAGTAAAATGGAGGTGAGCACCTCGAAGCGATTTTTCGAAAATTCGATTTTGTTTTTTCTCTATTCTAATTTTAAGAACATTTTACCGACAAAATTATTGCAACGTGGACGGGCAAATTACCACAACGTGAACGAGTAAATTGCCATAACGTGAACTAGCAATAGCAAATTGGTGAGAAATTCATCATCCATTATTTGTAAATATACAGGCGCACCAAATGACCTTTTCAATTCTCTACTAGTACTGGCAAAGCCGGACGGGTACCATTATTGCATTTATAACATGGGAAATAGAAATAAAAAGTTTTTAAGGTTGGAGTCTCAAAACATTAAAAGTCATATTTAAAAAAAAGAGAGAAGAAAAAAAAAAACTGCTTGATAAAAATAAAGGAAATATGTTGACATGAAGTAAAATCTGTTCTTGTAATACAAATAGGAATGTGATAAGCAGCAACAGGCTCTGGGCGCAGCTAGGCTGCTCCTAGTCAATTTATTATCCTCAATGAAGATTGATGGCCATTTTAAAGCTATCTAATCCCTTGCTCATTATAGTCGAATAATTTGTATGACATTAACATATCCATAAAAACATGTCTTTGCACAAATCTTCGTTTTGTATGTATATGTCTCCAAGCATTTCATTTGACTTTTCTACTGAGTTTAATTTCTATTATTGTAATATATAATAGTGTAATCACGCCCAATAGATTATTCACAAATTTTAATTTTGTGTAATTATTATTATTATTATTATTATTATTTTTTGGATTTATTAAATTCTAAAGTTAACAATCCTTCTATTTTAATTAAATGATTAATTTATAATAGATAATATACCTATTAGAATTTTATTCTAATTTTACTACACCATAACAATAAATTTATGTGTGGATAATCAGTTGATTTTTCATTTCGTCCGACGTGCCGGACTTTTCACAAAAAAGTGTACAAAATAGCATTCCTGTCTCAAGTGGACTGTATTAGCTGTAAAAGCTTCTAGTAACCGCAAATTTTGTTATTTGTGACAAGAATCGTTATAACGGAACTCAAGCAACGCAACTGAAATTAAAATGGGACTGAACATTTCGTGATTTTTTTTTCGCAAAATTAAACATATGTGCAAGCATAATGCTGCATATTATACAAACATACACACAATAGTAAATGACTAGGAGTACCGTGAGAAATTTTCCAACTGTTCACGATTTGGAAGAGCGGGCAGTGGCGTGCAGTGGCGGATTTACTAGGGGGCGGTGGGAGCGACCGCCCCCTCCATGACCGTCATTTTCTAAAATCAATAATATAGAATTGAAGGATTTACTAGTAATCGCTACTACTTTCAATCAAGTACATTAAACAAATTTGCTTCAAATTAAGTTTAGACAGCTAGTGTAGTCGAGGATGGACAGCGTTACCCACTTTTTTGTTTAAACTCAAGCTCGCCTCTCCCACCTTTTTTGAACTTTAATAATTTTTGTATATATATATATATATATATATATATATATATATATATATATATATATATATCTTCCATCATTTTTTTCCCATGAACTACGCTATACTGGTATGATAATACATTGCTATGACTTAGAACAGTGGTTTCCAACCCTGGGGTTGATAGCCCCAAAAAAGGAGATTTGACATTTCAAGGGAGCGAGAAGTTTGTGAGGGGCGATTGGAGCGGATTAGTATTTAAAAGACATGGGGGGAATTGACTCCCTGGCCGCCTACATGACTGGTTTGGGGGGGGGATGGCTTTTACGGTTTTCAATTTTCAACCGCCACCCCCTTGAATAGACTATAAATCCGCTCCTGGTTTAGGGAACCACTGGTCTAGAGCAATAACTCATTTTTTCCATGAAGATTTAATCGTTTCAAGCTTTCAAGCGCTAAAAGTTGATCAGCTTCCCAAGAATCAGTTTCCTTATTCTTTATTGCCATTTCAAAGTGTCCGACAAATGTCCAACAAAAATGCTTCAAAACCCGCAGAACAAGCTGGGGACAGTTTCCCTGGAACTTCATCAAGAAACTTCATCAAGGGAATACGTTCCCACGTCGTGGCGGCAGGTGTCCACTCTTATCTTATTTCGAACCTCCTGTCCTTATAAGCAGAAAGCATGAAAATCATAAATCCTTCCATAATGATTTGCTTTCTTCAACTCCATGGAAACCTGGCGTAAAGAAACACCGTTCCAGAAACTGCCCTTCGCAAATGGAACTCCTTTTTAAGCAAAACCATATGACCGGCGCTCTTTTTACCTGTCGGAGGTAATTGTAGTTCTAGAAAAAATTTGGAAAAAAAAAAAAATAGAACCGACTTTAAAATTGCTCTAAAAAGTGAAAAATAATTTTATTCTTTAAACACCATCGATAATGCTTTTAAACATAATTTTTGAAGTTGGCGCAAAAACAAAACGTAATATCCAGTGTAACCATGCTTCGTTCATATTTTTTTTTTCAAAAAAGCATCCAAAGTTACGAACGAAACATTTATATCGCTATTCAAATATGCTGTCATCAATGCATAATGCATGTGATAGTGAAGAAACTGGCCCTGGTTAAAATTATAGTTGTATTTGAGTTATGGCTGTGAAAGATTTTATCTATCGTTCTATTTTTCTGAAGTCGGTTCTATTTTTTTTTTTTTTTTTTTTTTTTTCAAATTTTTTTTATTTCATTCTTTTTAGTGTAAATGTAAGTATTTCAAAAATAATAAGAAGTTACCATCACGAAACTTCACATTTTTTCTTAAAAATGCTCCATACTAAAAAAAAAACTATTGACACGCGTTAAACTTTAAGCGATTGGCACTAAAAACTTATCTTTGTTCCTCTCTGGAAATCATGCGTAGTTAATTTAATTATAACCATTTAAGTATTACGTTTTTCCTAACTAATTTACATTGTGAAGGGTAAGCAGATCCTAATCACTGCATCACCTCGCTTCCAGGTTAGGTTTACCCCTACTATGGAGCAATAGCACTGAAGAAAGGAAGATTTTGATAATTCACATAGGGTTACTATAAATAAGCAGGGTTACTAAAATAAAATTATTTACGCCAAAAATGAGACGACAGCGCCAGATTCCCCATTATCGAAATATCCCTTGAAGAAATTTGATGCTTGCTTCAGAGAAGCCTTCATTCAAAATCATCATTACAATTACTATTAATGTTACTGTTATATGGCACCAAACTTTTATAACAATGAGTTTCCTCTTGTCGCGTAGATGAAGATAGCGAAGACAATGTGAAAGCCAAATGAAGCGAATACTCGTTAGTCTCAACTCGAGATCTTTATTCAGAACCACGAATGAACATTACATCTCCTTATATACAACTTGAGAAAGTGCTGGAACTTTCCAGACTTGGAAAGATACAGAAATTAATAGAAGATTCGAGAAAATACGGGAAACAGTAGAAACGAAATTTTAGCAAAATTCACTTTTTCCTAGTCGGGATTTGAACTCGGGTTGCTCGTGTGGGAGGCGAGAATTCTACCACTGAGCCACCGTTATCCGCGGATGAAAAGTGCGAACTTCGCTACAAAATCAATTAATAGGGAAATTGCATAAAATTTACTGTTTTTTGCCCATAACTTTTTTTCTAACAAATATGGTCAAACAAAGTAATGGGACCTAAGTTGAGCCATCCCCTATCCATTAAAAAAAGAATCATCAAAATCGGTTCACTAGGTGAGACGCTATGAGTGGACAAAAAAAAAAAAACATACATACGGTATGAATTGATAACCGCCTCCTTTTTGAAGTCGGTTAAAAACGAGCCTCATTTCCGGTGTCCATTCTGAAGCACTGGGAAAAAACTCAACGAGACAGGTTTCTTCACTTGATCCCATTCAATTCAGGGACTTAATTTACCAACCTCAAGCTGAAGACCCAGAATTCTAATGCTAAGCAGCCTTCCTCCATCTATCGAAGTAGCAAATTGCCGAGAAAAATTTCGATATATCGAAACGATCTTATTTTATCATAAAAATCTCCTAAAACATTAAAATTAAAGCTAGCTCGTGCATGAAATCCAATTTCTAATTTATACGAGCATCGGATTAAATGAAAGTTAATTCGATTGAAATTTACAGAAATGACATTTGTGCGCAATCATACATCTTCATTCTTCAACAATTCAACTTGATCCGCTACATTAGAGGATTTTCGTTTTGACAATGTAATCGAGAGAAAGGTAAAAAATCAAACTACTTAACTTGAATGATTTTTACTGAAGCTAAAAGGACTAGGAATGATAATCAACAGACAAAAAAGATAACTTGAAACTGATTTTACAGTGTTACTGGTAGCAACTTTGAAATTAACCTGAGGGAATTTAAGAACTTCAGAACGGAACAACGACCTATCTACACACCCCTAACCCCCAAGTTTCGTAGCAACATTTAGTGAACAGTCTTTTCTCCCCTAACCTTCATTTTCATGAGTCAAACAGTTTAAAGTGAAAAAAAAATCTACGAATGTCTCAATTTTTTTTTTTTTTTTTTGATATACAGAGATTTTTTCGATGTTATATAAACAGTTTTTCCATGTATTAAACATGGAAATGCAGGTATTTCAATAAATGGAAAATCTCGATATGTGGAAGTTCGAAATATGGAAGTTCGACTGTACTTCTTATTCCCCCCCTCCCCCTTCCCTTCTCTTTATGACTGAAAAAAGAGGGTAGGGGTGCTAGGCCTACGGCCGTCTCCACGTTTTTTGCTGGTGATTGCACCACCATATCTCACAAACACAAATATATTCAACAAAATTGGTTGAGACAAAGGAAAAACTTTAAAATCCGGAAGTTTTGTCCAGCCTGCTCGGAAAACTGGACGTTATGTCCTAGTTGTCCAAAAATGTGGACGTTCTGTCCTTAAACCTTTTGTCCGTCGGACATTGTGTCCGTTGGACGTTATGTCCGCTGGACGTTATGTCCGTCGAACGTTCTGTCCCTCGGATGTTTTGTCCCGCGGACGTTTTGGACCTGTACGTTATGTCCATGGACGTTTTGGATCTGGACGTTTTGTCCGGATCCCACAGTGGATATAATAGTTACACAGTCGACTCCCGCTACAATGCGATCCTACTTACGCGAAATGGCTATAACGCGATTTTTTCTCAAGTAAAGAATTTTAGATCTAACGCGAATTCCTCGCCCGCAACACGGAAATTGGATTTGGACGTTTTGTCCGGATCCCAACTTGCCAACATCGACTGACAAAAAAAGTGGCTTTTTTTTTTTTCTGGATCAGGATCTGAAACGGTGGGTCGCGACAAAACCGGGGGACCTGAGACTATAAGGGGCCCTGAAGGAGATTCATAAATGCACATGATCAATGATTTACATAGCTCTGTGATAGACAAAGAGGCCCCAAAAAGGCATTCCAACGGGACCGAAACCTATAAATCAACGACTGCATTCCGCTGTAGCTAGGGCCTCAATTTTAGTTAGTCCTTGAGGGGCGTGCAATTGCTTTTGGTGGGATGTTCTACCACTGCAGAAAGAATGAACCCTCATAAACTATTAGCAAATAGAAATGCTTGATTATAAGTGGGCCAGTAACATCGACGTATAATCAACCAAATAAATAAATTTAACAAAAAGGCATCCCTTCAGCCTCTGTAAAAAATGCAAACATCGAATTTTTACTTCCAAAGAGAACCACTTGGTTTGACTTGATGGCTTGTAGTGGCGCACCCCAGGGGCGGATACATAATTTTGGGGGGACCCAGGAAATTGAAAAAACTCATAAAAAAGCTCATCCCCTCTCTCTGCCCCATTTCAGTTTTTCATAGGGAAGTTTTCTTGACTTGTAACAAGAAATATTCAAATGGGGGGGGGGTCTATTTTTTTTCAGGATCCCTTAAGGCCAATTAATATACTTCTAAGTACATGAATACTATGTACTTTTCTACTTTGAATGAGGAATTAAAATATCTTTACCATTTCAACCCAATTAAACACTATATAATTTCATCGAGATGCTGTGAAATGAGTGGTTTTAACTATGAACATTTTCATAATGACCATGACACGAGTAAGGTTATTAAACAAACCCATACTTCAATTGAGTTTTTTAAATGAATTTGTTTTAGCTATAAAATATGATGTAAATAAGAAAATTATAGCTTTTATTGAAGTATTCAGAAGCTACTTCTCTGCGTATTTCTACGCAGTTGCTAATTTGTTCTTAAAAATTTAAACACTACATGCCGTTTCAATTAAAATTATGGTTTTGCCAAGAAACTATCATGTGATTTATTTCATCTTGCATTTTTCATAAGATGAAAAAAAAAAAAATTACTTCGCAAATAGCTTTTTGAATTGAAATGACTTTTCTGGGCACATCTTCGTGCATTTTTAAAAAATGTCAATTACTTCATCAAAATTACTACATCAAAGAAGAATAAACTGACGAATCACGGTGAATCACATTCCTTTGAATTCGAAAATAGCAAGTTAAATTGTTGCTCTGGTCTGTAACTATTTTTGCCGCTCTGGTCTCCAGTATTACTTCTTTAGCAAATAAAAATGATTTTATTCCAATAAGATTGGTGTCTTTTATGTTCTTTTTAAATAACCGTACAACATTTCTTCATGTTATTGAGAGAAGTCAATTAAAAAAAATGAAATAGTTAAATTAATTTTTCCTTTTGGTGGGTTCACGGGCCCCTGGGACCACCCCTAAAATCCGCTACTGGAGCACCACGGAGAGGGGGGGGGGCTAAGGGGCTCAGGCTCAGCCGACCGGGTTCAGGGGCCCAAGCCCCCCACAGAAGCCCACCAAAACAGCTGTAATATAATGTCGAAAGAAAGCATAGAAACTTGTGTAAATTATAGCACAGAAACCTATTTCGATTTTCGCCAATCCAGCTGGGTATTTAGATTCTCAGAAAGAAAGTGCGAAGAATCATCAGTGCGAAGATCCCAATAGTAGATCTCTCATGGAGATACACTAGAAAAGAAGCTCCCCGTCTGTCAACATCCCCCCCCCCAGTTCGCATCACATTTTCACTCTTTTATTTTGGCCATTATAGGGAAACTGCTAATGGGAAATTGCTTTACTTCAATGGTCCAAACCTTCCGAATATTCTCCGAACGGGGGTGGTAGAGGGGAGGGTGTTGTTGACCTCCCATTGAGAAAAAAAAAGGAAGGCTTTTTAGTTGGCATTTTTAAAAATCTGCTGTTTGGATCAGGAATTTGACCATTCTTATTCTTGGAAACCATGGAAAAGAAATGGGACATTCCTTTTAGCAGAGTCATAAATTGCTCCAAGTGTTGGTTGGATCGTAAATCTATTATATCTTCAAAAATTATCCCCTGCTCAAAACTAGGGGCGTACACAGAAATTTTGGGGACCGTCACAAATGACGTTCCCGGGCAGCAGGTGTCCCTCCCCCCCCCCCCCGTGCACGCCTCTGCTCAAAACTATATATCATTTCCCTTTCTTCTTTAGACGATTTCGAGTCATCATTAAAATGCCCATTAAATCTTAACTTGACAGCGACCTCAATGATTCATGTACAGACGCAGAGCTGTTTATTATAACGCTGTTTTGCGAAACTGCTCAGCCGTCCTCATTTCCAATTGGAACTGGGATCCCTTCAAAAAGTCGAAATTGCCTACGAATCATTCCTTATCTGCACTTTCTCCACACCCCTTTTACTGCTTGGCCAGTAGTGATCTATGCCTGTTGTGAGAATGTCAACACTTCCATGGTCTCAGGTCGCAACCCCCCTCGTTTACAATTTCTGGCGTCGGAAACTGCAGCTGTTATTATGCCACCGTATTTTATTTTCCGTTTCAGGTTTCTGTCAGAAATGAAGAATTCCACTACGGCATGTTAACTAAGTTTTAGGGGCGTCGCTCGGTTCATTCCGAAAGAAAAGACGGAAAGTCTTTCTTCACCAGTAATTCTTAAGTTTAATTTCTAAATTCACATGATTATAGCTCCTCGTTGATCCACATCAAGAATGAAATTAGTTAATTCGGGGTTTGCCCTCAAAACAAGCTGGTGCTGAACATGTTTCTCACAAAACACTTTTCTTGCTACGATCATTGGTGGAGATATCGGTTGAAATTCGCGGCTTCATTTCTAATTCTTTCGCATTTTGAGTTGAGGCCGGTCTCATTTTATTTCTGTTTGCGTTATTTTTATTGACTCATGATGAGTACTCTAGAAACAGTTACTTTAATTTTAAACAATTACTTTTATTCCTACAAAATTTTCCCTTGTGAAATTGTCGAAAACAAAGCACCGATTTTCATTTCTTAATTTTTGTATTTTCCCTCTTTTTATCGCAAGAAAATGGATTATGAGACTTATCACAGTAAGCGTAGGCACAATGGGGTTGCTTCCATCAGTCAAAAATACTACTTTTAGTCACTGAAGTTGATAGAATGAGCAAAAAAAAAAAAAAAACATGGCGCTAGGAAAATAAATCTTTTATTTTCAAACTGTTTAATTTTTAATTAATTCTTTAAAATGTCCGATTTTTCAAATAAGGCGTGATCTTTATGAAGTCAAAAGTATTTAACTTTGGCGCGCAATCCACTGGCGCTCTGAATGTTTACGCTTACTGTCTACCGCATTTCCGGGTTATGATAATTCAGAAGCGAATTAAATATTGCGTTCTACGATTGCTATCAACCCTATCGTTGCATGTACATGTGAAAAAAGAAGCGAATTAAATATTGTGCTCTGCGCTAATGGCATCAGTGAATGGCATTTCTTCTCTTGTGATGTCATATGCGGAAGTGAAAGAAAGGAAATTGAATCTGCGCAGCGATTAAAATAAGTCGCTTCAAATCTTAAACTTTGTCAAATTCTTTTTAAAAAAATGGTTATATCCTATGTTTTCAAGCATGCTCTTTCAGAAAAAAAATACTTTTAAACTTTCGGGGCGACCCAGTTATCAACAGTACTGAAACTGGAAGCCGTGGGTACATTTTTAAACAATCTTTTATTATCTGATTTTGCTCGATCGAAACGTTGAGGAAAGGTGTTTTTTCGCTCCTGCGTCACCAAATTCGACGATTCGCGACGTGCAATCTCAGTTTTTGAAAATTCTAACAAATCCGTGACATTTCTTTCTTTAATAGCTTTTTTCTGCCTATTTAACTTCAGAACGAATGCTTCTGGGATAGATTTTAATAACTGAACGACAGGGGTTCCCACAGGGGGGGGGGGGGTTATGGCGCAAGTTGCGCCATAAATTTTTTTAACGGGGGGGGATTAAATTTTTTTAAATTTATTTGTTTAAATTCATTTTTTGATTTATTTTTAAATCGAATTATTTATTTTATTTTATTCTGTTCATATTTTATTTCATTAATTTATTAGTTGCTGTGTGTGTGTATGTATGTTATTTGTGTAGTACAGAACTTTCTAATAAAATAATAATAATAATAATTAAAAACAAATAAGTAAATAAATTTTAAAATAAATGAATAAATAAAAAAATTTAAAATAAATTAATAAAAATATTTTTTTTAAAAATAAAATACAAATGGAAGCTAAAAAAAGAGAAAAATGGGGGGGGGGGGGATTTGCGCCATTGAACTTGGGGGGGGGCATCCCTGACTGATCGAAAGAACCTTTTGTAATTCCTTGTGCTTCCAAATTTCGAATGTGAAACCTGTGGAAGTTGATCACTTGCGGTGCACTAATTCAGTGGTCAGCTGAAACAGGCGGCCAACTTATAGAGGTTTATTTACATGATATAGGACTCATTCTGTTCCCGAAAAATGCGGTCAACTTACAAGGGAGGTCAATTTTACAGGTTCAACTGTAAAAATTTTCAATAACATCATGTGACCTTCTTAACGCTTTAACATTGTTTGAACTTTTTACTGGTTCCAAATTAAGCAATGGTATTCATTCATTTAAAGATTTTTTAACCCTCATCAAAATTTTTTCCATTCAATTCTAATGAAGCTTACTACATTACTTGCCGTTTCAACAAGCAAACTTTTCAAATACGCGAATTTCTCAATTTCACTTATATCTTCGTTTTGATGTGTAGTGCTTTTATAACTATTCCAAAACTCTGTCGATTTTTTTAAATCTCCTGTGGGGTTTTTCAGACCAGTTTTACAAAGCTCTGCGCCCTAGGTGGGTTAAGCAGACACTGGCTCATTATCTCGAATAAGAGTGTTCACCTCCGTTCTCATGAGCCTATCGGAAGCAATTTCATCAAAGTATCAATGTCCATTACAGTATGATTTTTTTCCATATAATTCTTTTACATCTTTTCTATTATTATTTTACACTAGTGGCACCCCGCGCGGCTTTGCCCGTAGTAGAAAATGAAAAGGTCTTTTGGTTCGCATGTGTATTTCCAAATAATGTATGGCGAGTTTCTCACGTTGTGATAACTTGGTCATTGACTCGTCCATCTTATGATAATTTTGCTCGGAAAATGTTCTTAAAATGGGAATAGAAAAAGAACCACATCGAATTTTCAAAACATCGCTTCGAGGTGCACTGGTGCACACCCCCATGCTACAAACTAATACTGTGCCAAATTTCATGAAAATCGGCCGAATGGTCTATAGGCGCTATGCACGTCACAGAGAACCTGACAGACAGAGATCCAGGCAGTGAGACTTTCAACTTATTACAGTCGACTCCCGCTACAACGTGATTTGACTTACGCGAAAGGGCTATAACGCGAAATTTTCACGAGCAACGAATTTTAGAGCTAACACGAATTCCTCGTCGACATCACGAATTTTTTTGGAACAAAGTATCGGCTTCGTTATTGGCTACTAAATATTGATTTTATGAATGTTATTACATCCCTTTCAGCGAAAGTTATTACGCCAAACTAATCTACGCATCGCGTTATTTGTGCATTAAATACTCCCCCCCCCACTCAGCATTTTTCATTTATTTTTATTGTTTTTCATTCTAATTATTAAAGTTGATGAAATACAATGACACCTTAGTGCGTTGTTTCATCCAAAGTTTGAAAAAGGGAAGAAAAAGAAAGTTTCTACCAAAAAAAGAAAAAAGCCTTAGATTCTCGATATGCTTGAATAACTACAAAACGTCGACGGTAGCACGACAATAAATATGAGTGAATCTTCCATATGTACAATTAAAAGTAAAACAAAAAGGTAATCGTAAAAGTTTAGAACTTAGTTTCAATATTGAAGCTTGCTAAGTAGTGTAAGCTAAGTAAATATGCATTATGAAAATGGAAGCTGTTCTTGTATTGTGGATTAAAAAGGTCAGGAAGAGAGACTATTGTCACAAATGGGAACGTTATAAAATAAAAAGCGAAGCAATCATATTTAAAAATGTATTAAAATAGAATAACGATCATCCATCACCATCTTTATTTTTCAACTCATGAATATTATTATTATAGCTATCGTACAGTACTACTATAGTGCAGAATTTTATTATTACTGCATATTGTGCGTGCCGTGCTGTTTTATTTTATGTGTTTCCTTCCCATTGATCATTCATTCTGGGCATCTTCAAGTATTTTATTTTATGTTAAATAAAATGACTTTTTTGTATTTTTAAAAATAGTAAAAATTCAGTTCTTTAATGTAAGAAACTGTAATGTATAGTTGAGGAATGCATTAAAGCAGTTTAAGTGGTATTTAACAGTGTCTAGAAGAATTTGGTACGTTTCTAAAGAAATTGTATGCGTACATTTTCTACAACGCGAAATTTCGACTTACGCGAGAAATGTTGGAACGCATCCCTCGCGTAAGTCGGGACTCGACTGTATTAGTAAAGATGATTGATATAAATCCTCAATATCTGCGCAAGATAAACTTCCTTTTACAGCTTAGTAACGATTCCTTTCAGAAGCGGCGATTTTGACTAAAAACTGGGGGAGGGGGGGCGGCAAAAAAAAAGGCAACTAAATGCTGTAGGGCTTTTAGCGGCAGAAAAAAAAAAGGCGAAAAGGTGCGAAATTTTGCCAGGGCTATTTTTGAGAGCAGATTAGTGGTCATGGATGTAAATCCAAAAATTTAACTCGTGTTTTTCTTATGATTTTGATGAATTTTGTACACAATAACTTTCCCCGAAGAATTAGACACGACATCGACTTGTATTTTTTACCTCAATGTTTTCTTCTTTTTTTAGTTGTCCAAACACTTGGTAATAATTTCATTCAACAAGTGTGGCTTGTTAAAAGTAAAACAATTGATTCACTAACATCTAAACAATGGGAACATAAACTAAAAAAGGTTTTCTGCTTGTGCTAAATAATGTTTCATAAATAGATGTACGAAGTATGACAAATTATTATGTTCTGAAAGTTTTGACATTTCTGCTTTTTTTTAATAATTTCTAGTTTTGGCACCTAAATTGAAAAAAAAAAAAAAAAATGAACTATAAAAAGTGGGGGGAGGGGGGTTCAGCCCTTGATCCCCCGAATCGCCACTACTGGTTCCTCTCAACCCAGTTCTCTTTTATGTTTCACTCTGTCCAATCCTGTCTTTATTTTATGTTGCTTTTAGCTTTTACGGCATATCTATTAATAAGCGCACTTCTAAACTTTAAAGTATGCTTTGAATATTCGCTATTATACGCTATGAACAGTCATCCGAATAATAGGTGGATGCTTCAACTAATGTTACAAAATCCGGGCTCTTTGCTCCGGAACTTCCAGACAGAGCTCGCCTGTCTCTATCTTTCCAAAACATAAAACCTCCGAAGCCCCCTAATCTTACCCTCAATGGCAGTCATTAAACAAATGAGTAGAATTAGCGCCTTTACGCTGTTTTCTACAATGTGTGTTGGTCTGTCTGTCTAGCCCCCCCCCCCCGGCCTCCCCCCGAACCGTCTGACTCGAACATAACTTTTTATTTTTTCTATTTTTCATTCGATAGATCTTTGTCAGGACACCTCGAATTGCCAAGTCGCCCACTGGTTAAAGCCGCGATCTTTCGCTCAAACGAACCGAAGCTCGATCCCCGGCATGGGTTCCGAAAAGGACCCATGGCAAATGCCCCCGAATTTTCTCCCGTTGTCTATGCAGTGGCGTACCTAGCACCGGTGACACCCGGTGCGGTAATATGCGGTGACACCCTCCCGCCTCCTCCTCTTCTAGAAACGCAAAAAAAAAAAAAAAAAAAAAAAGGTTTTAATGTTCTTTGAAAACATGAGATTCATACAATTTTCAGAAACAACTGCATTTGTGTTGATGCGAAAATTTGTACTGAAGACAAATAAAACCAGGAACGCTTTTTATATAACTTGCCCCAGACGTATATGTGCAGTGTCTTTTTTGGTTTAAGAGAAAGTCATTACTACGCCTAAATCTTGATAATATGAACCTAATCCTAAGTATGATATTCACTTCATGATGTGGGATGGAGGTGGGGGGGGGGGACAATTTAGCTT
Source organism: Uloborus diversus (assembly GCF_026930045.1). Taxonomy (NCBI): domain Eukaryota; kingdom Metazoa; phylum Arthropoda; class Arachnida; order Araneae; family Uloboridae; genus Uloborus; species Uloborus diversus. Next base: position 21,051 of record NW_026559086.1, on the reverse strand, counting down.
CATGCAGATTTGAAATCTCCAGTTACGTGATTTATCTAAAGTCGATTTAAATACTAAAATGCACTTTTTTCCCACGAGGCTTTAATTATCACGAGCCCGTCGTAATAGAGAAAATTTAAGACTCGCGAAATATTTGAACTCTATATATTGTAATCAAATTTTGATTCTGTTAATAGTAAATTCACAAAATATTCAAAACGCGAAATCACCAATAACTTGACTTTCGTTTAAATATAATATATACATATGTACATGTATGTACTTTTAATACTTCTTATAGTGATGTAGTACACGCACCCCATGTTTTTCCTTTTAAATATTGCAAGTATTTTGATTGCTATTAATATTCGCAATCAGAAACTTTTCGGGAAATCTGTAAGGCATGTTGAATCTTTATGGGGCTTGAAATCTGCACAAGGCTTAGAGACTTTTTTTTAAAATCTTTTTGGTTCGTTTCAAATGAATTCAAAAACTATTGATTACAATATTATATTCTGCCTTTTAATAGCTGTGTGTCTGAAAATTTTCATTCAATTTTAAACACTTTCATAAGACTGTGACAACGGCATTTAAGGTGACAAAAACGGAATTTAGTTCATTTTTTCGTTAACAAAGTAACCGAACATAATTAGCCGAGCAATAAAAAACATCGTCAATTCAAAATCCTTCGGTTTTCTTACTTTCTTTTTCAATATTCAAATATTGGACGTTCTGCCGACATTCAAATTGTGGCGATTTAAAGCAGTATACAAACAATACATATTAGAAATTAAAAAAATGTTTTGATTGGTTCTTCTAATAAATGCAGGGTCCGATCAAAACAAACTGGTGCCCAGGTCCTGAGTAAAAAATTGTGCCCCCCAATGAGAAAATCAGCGCAATTTCAAAGTCAATGTTTTGTACTAGAAACCTAATGCACTAGAAACCTACACATTACTACAGAAACCTGGGATTTGAATACCAAACACTTGATAGTTCCCATACTAATCATAGTTAAAATTGCCTTACCTCAAGGTGAAAATGAATTAAAAAACCATTTAAAACTGCAAAAATAGCAAAAAAAAAAAAAAAAACTAATTCTGACATTAAACTTTAAAAAAGGCTTCTTTCTGGCTTTAACAGAGGCAAATGTGTTGATCACATCATCGAAATCTAATTTTGGTGTCACAGAATTTTCAATGGTCGATAAGAAAAACGCCTGTAAATTGTCCTGAGAAACGCAGCTTCTCAAACGATTTTTGATTCTTTTCAGAGCTGAAAAGGAAGGAATTAAGTTAATTTAGGCTATTTTAAGGGCCCCTAAATTTATGGTGCCCAGGTCCTCTGACCCGCCGAACCGTGCGTTAATCAGGCCCTGAATAAATGGTTTCTACAAATTGTGGACAGAACAGTATTTAAGCTTTTCTAAACGAAGTATAGGTTTTAACTAACTTACTGAGCGGAAGTATGGTAATAATTCCAAACTACTTTCCAAATGTTTCGTGATGAACACTTCGAAGGGTTATAAGAGGAATAAAATAGTACTCTTTCTAATAAACGCAGGAGCAGATAAAAATGGTCACTCAGCTCTTCCAGTGCTGCACGTGCACAAGTCTTTTTTAAGAAAAACCAGATGTTTTTACCCGAGGCCCTCCTCTTGATGCGCTCCGGAATTGGAAGGCACGGATCAAAAAAAGTGTGTGTTTTCCATAGGGGGTGTTCTCCGTCCCTGCCGCAAGCTAAAAATGAAGCCGATTACCCATTACCGGAAGTCTTGTCACACCGCATTTTCTGTGGTTTCGACAATGACACGGCCAAGTCCGATGACGGATCAGTGATGTCGCTGTTTTGCGGAAAAATTAAAAAAAGAACTGATGTTTTATTTTCAACTAGTGGCACCCGCACGGCTTTGCCCGTAATAGAAAATTAAAAGGTCTTTTGGTTCGCCTGTATATTTACAAATAATGTATGGTGAATTTTCTCGCCAATTGGCTTGTACCCACGTTACAGTTCCACGTTATGATCATTTCGTATCTCGCCAATTGGCTTGTGCCCATGTTACGGTTCCACGTTAGGATAATTTCGTAATTTATCATAGTTTTGTTCTTAAAATTGGAACAGAAAAAGAATCACATGGAATTTTCGAAAGATCGCTTCGAGGTGCACACCGCAATGCTACAAACTAACTTTGTGCCAAATTTCATGAAAATCGGCCGAACGGTCTGGGCGCTATGCGCGTCACAGACATCCGGACATCTAGACATCCAGACATTGAGCTTTATTATTAGTAAAGAAAAATAATATAATTAAAAAAAATTAGATTAAAGCAAAATTTGCCGCCCTTAAAAAAATTGCCTACTCTGCCTATTGGGAAATTTGCCTCTGGCGACGCCACTGACTCATATTATCGTAAATGATCGACCAGATGTCATAAAACTCATAGTTTTGAAACCACTGCTCAAACTACAACACGCCGAAACTTTGAAAGTAGATAATTTTTCCTTCTGAAAGAGCATGTTTAAAAACATAGGATCTGACCATTTTTTAAAAATAATTTGACAATGTTTGATATTTTAAAACAATTGTTTCAATCGGTGTACAAATTCAATTTCATTTTTTTCGCTTCCGCACATGACATCACACATACTAAAATGCCATTCACTGATGCCATTCGCGCAGAACGCAATATTAAATCCGCATCTTTACTCACATGTACTGGCAACGATATGGTTGATAGCAAGCGTAGAGAGAGTGCAATATTTAATTCGTTTCATAATTATCATAATCTGCAGGCCCGACAAGAGGCCTTGTCAGCCGAGTGGGAAAGTAGGGACCCGGGCCTTAGGGAGGCCCGGCGACGCTGACGCAAAAAAAAAAAAAAAAGAAAGAAAGAAAGAAAGAAAAATGAAGAAAGGAAAAAAAAGGAAGGGAAGAAAGAAAAAGGGAAGGAAAAACTACGAATAAGCGAAAACGTAAATATGAAGTAAAATCTTCTTTTCTGGTATTTACTGTTGTGGCACATAAAATAAGAGTTAATTGTTTTCTAGTAAGCGGTTTTCATTTTTTTTTAAATTTTTCTGTCTACTTGTTGTGTCTTCTTAATTTCTTTTTCTTTTCTTCCCCCTCTTTTCCCTTCTTTTCTCCCGTTATTTTGCTTCTTCTTTTTTTTGGGGGGGGGGGGGGGACAAGAGGGGCCCGCCTTGGCTCTCTGCGGCCCTGATAAGCTGGAAATGTGGTAGACAGCAAGCGTCAGCATGCAGTTCGCCTGCAGAGTAAGCGCCAAAGTTCATCATTTGTGACGTCATAAAAATCACGCCTTGTTAGAAAAATCGGATATTTTAAAAAAATAATTATTAAACGTTTCGAAAATAAAAGATTTTTCTCGCTCCATGCTTTGTTTTTCTTTGCTCATTCTATCAACTTCAGTGACTAAAAGTAGTACTTTGATGGAAACAACCCCATTTTAAAGAGATACCTATAATGAAGTTTTTCCAATAAAGTTCAACTGCACAAATGTGCACTCACTTAGCGAAGTGTTTCTCTGTATAATCCATTCCTTTGTCCTGTTCGTAATTTACTGCATATTTAAGCGACATGAGTCCCGTTTTCAGACAGCTTATCCTGCTATCCCCACACATTGCGCCGGGACACACAAATGTCCCGTTTTTTTTTTTTTTTTTTTTAAATTAGCAAGAAGAAAAAAAAAACATTAATTTGAATTTTGACCTCTTGAATTCAAATTATGTTTTTCGCAATCACGTGTGTGTGTGTGTGTGTAGGCATGTGTGTTTAGGTGTGTGTGGGGGGGTATGTGTGTTTGTGTGTTGGGGGTATGTGTAGGCATGTGTGTTTGTGTCTGTGTGCAGGCATGAGTGTGTGGGTAGTTGTGTGTAGGCATGAGTGTGAAGAGTGTGTGGGCAGTTGTGTGTAGGTGTATGGCATGCTTAGGTGTCTGTATGTATGCGTGTGTGTGTTTGTGTGTGTATATATGTCTGTGTATATGTGTGTGTAGGTATGCTTGTGTGTGTAGTATATTGACGCAACCTGGAGACGGTTTTCGGTATAGGAGCAGCATCGTGAAAGCCGGTGGTGCTGGCGGGAAAATAAAATGATAGCACATCAAAAGAGTCAAGTGGGAACAATAAGCAAACGTGATTGCTCAAAAAAAAAAAAAGAAAAAAAAAGAAAATGATAATAAACAAATATATTTAAAAAAAAATAAGCAAGAATCTTCAGTACTGATAAATAAAATATATACAGAGTGCAAAAATCCTGTTAGTCATAGTTACATAGTTAGTCCAGTTACTTTCAGTCACACCGTCTTATTTTAAGCGAACAAGCAACGATAAAATTAAAAATTTAAAAAACTCCCGACTGAGTCGCAACCGTACGAATCAAGAGGGAAAATTGGAAATGCTTTCAAAAGCCTTATGCTATTAAAAATCAATGTCAAGTACTTTATTTGCTGTTAAATATAAACTGGCAACAGATAATTTTAAATCATTGCTTTTGTCGGCCAATAGTGAATTCGGTGATCAATCGCGTGAATAAAGGTTTGGGCGTTATTAAAATCTGCTTTAGAAAAACGTTATAGTTCGAATTCTATGAAACATGAAGTTCCAAACACATTGCATCAGACGCGGAAGAAATTCTCTTTATTTTGGTATTAAATTTAAATAATTTTAACTATGTTTTCACTGCAAAAATCGCGAAAAACCTTTTGGAGGTTTTTAATTAATATCTTCGTTAATGAATGTCATCCGAAGACGCAATCTAGCTAAGAACACACTCTCGATGAACTCTCCTTTGGAACAATTTTTTTTTTTCAAAATCGGTCCATCCGTTTGCGCTAGACTACGACAGACAGACAGACAGATACACAGATAATAGACACGTCAAACTTATAACTCCCTTCCTTTGTGTGCAGGGGGTTAAAAATAATCGTAACCAATCTTGCTGAAGATTCCTATTGGATAGAAAAAAGAGAGAGGGGAGGGGGAAGAGAAAAGCTCTATCGCCAAGTAGCTCGGCGAGTAGGAAAGGGTCACCTTATTTGGCAAATAATTGCCAATTTGGCTTTTCTTGAAAAATCACATTCGGAGGGGGAGTGAAAGAATACGAAAGTATTAATTATTGTGTAACCTTAAAATGAACGCGGAAATAGGGAAATGAGCTATTAATTAATTAGTATTTAAGTGGGTTCACGCAGTTGAAGCTTTTAAATCAAAGATGTCTGTTTTTTTTTTTTTTTTGGCGGATTTTAAGTAGTGCTTTGGCTATTTTCAAACCTTTTCAGTGTACAACCCTGTTCGAGAGTTGGGAATCGATGAATTCTCTGGGGGTCAGTTTCAAGTTATAATCCGACTAAGTTGGACGACGTGCTTCTATGATTTCAGTGATTTTAGTTTTCAAGAACTATCAGCAGAATGCCAAAGCGTAAGTGCACTTTTTTTTTTCCAAATAATTTAAAAATGGTTTTTCTTGCATGCGGGGGGTGTCTTTTTTTAAACACTAGAATAATGTTTTTCCAAATAAAAGGGAGCAATAACATCTAGTTACTGAATGCAAATGAAACAGCGCTAGTTGTTTCAAGGGTTTTTAAACCTTTTTTAAATGCTTCGGTATACATCCTTAAAATCTCTGCATCCCTTAAATAAACGACATTTATTATAAATCTATTTATTTTTAACTACAAATGTACCACATTATTTAGGGAACTATGCAGATTTCTTTCTTTTCGGGACCTAAAATGGCTCCCGCCTTATTTCTAGGTAAAGGGAGACCGTCGTAATTCTAGTGTTAAAAGTAGGAGGCACCCTCTCATTTTGTTCCTTTATGACGTAGAAATTCTTTTGATGAAAAAGAATTTCAATGTCTTAAAAAATTGTCAAATCTCTTTTTTTTAATATTGATTATTAAGTTTTTTTGTGTGACTTGTTTGTCATCAGGGTCCGATATTTTGATATATATCCGATATTTTCAGTCTCCTTAAACTAAAGTCTTCAAAATGGTAAATTTATCCTCAAATCACTCATTATTTTTTCATATTATTATAACAATATATAGACTTAAAATTAGGGTTTATTTCATAAATTAACCTAACATTTCATTTTATTTTTTTATCAATTTGAATTGTGTTCATTTAGCGTTAGCTGTTTTACTCATTTTTCTTCTGAGATACTTTTACACTGTTTATCATGATATTTAAAAATAAATATCGGATATATATATCGGCGAACCCTGTTAGACATTACTTTTGAATAGTGATAATTTAGATTGTTTTTGACTTTGTATTTTATATTTTATTATGGTATGTTATTACTTGTAGCTTCTCTGCCGGCTAAGCACAAGTCGTATCTATCTATATATATAAAAATGAATGTTTGTCTGTATGTCATCCATGAACTCAAAAACTACCCGGCAGATTTGGCTGAAACGTTCACCGTTTGTTATTTTTGGTACTGGGAATGTTTATAGACCAGTTGGAAAAAAATCCGATCGATCGTTCCTTTTTTATTCCAATTTAAGTCACAATCCATTGGATAAATACGAATAAAATGCAGAAATGAATTCGCGTGAAAGATCTCATTGATAAGAATTTCCATTTTTCTTGAGTTTGAACAAATAAATTCTTTCTTTACTGTTTTATGGCCTTTCATGCAACGTGGGGGATTTTAAACTTTTCTATTTGAAATTTTTAGCGATGGATTGATCTTGCAAACTGCGTGAGTACAAAATTTGAGTAGAGTCACGGCTTCATTTGATACCTGGACCGATTATTATGAAAATTGCTATATATATGTATTTTCCCACTCCATATGTATATTTCAATGAGCGCATGATATGCTCATTGAAGCCACTCGCCACCAGGTGGAACTGCAGAGTAGCAACTTCTGCCCCGTTCAACCGATTGTCATGAAAATCAGTATAATGATGTATTTTTTTGTTGGCGTAGCAACGCGCGTCGGGTACAGCTAGTACTTTTTCTAAAAACTAAGTTACGGTCACCCTGTGGTTCTTTGCAGGGGCGTGCGCGGGGGGGGGGGGAGGACACCTGTTGGCCCGAGCGTGAAGTTGGTTCAATAATTTTAAGAGGTAAGCAAAATGGAGGGGAGCGCTGAAAAGTCATTTGCGACAGTCCCCACCCCTGGTTCTTTGTTACATATTTGACTTAAATACAGTGTTTTTATGGAAGATAGGAAATAGTAGAAAAAAAATTCTGACAAACTTGCATCTGAATCAAATACATGGAGTGTCAAAACTTCAAACGACAGTTTCTCCTTTTGACTCAGTACAGTCAATTCTGAACTGTTCCGTCTTATTGTTTTTCTATTTAACATAATCCTCTGATAATTAGCGGAGATATCAATTTAAAACTATATTAATTATGACACTTAGATTTAGACATAAAATCCCTATTTTTCGAAGGCTTTCCTCCATTCATATTATTAAGTGCTTCATCTCAACTTTCCGCAACAATCTTATATAATTAAAAGGTGAGCGTATGTATGTACGGAGTACTTATGTATTTATGCCCGATTTACTTTTCCCGCACGCCAGTAAACTGACCAACGAGCCTGGTATCAATGGATTCGTCATTTTCCCGTCTTTATGGTTGACTATTTAGCATCATCCTCCGATAGTAATTAATGGAGATATAAATTAAAAACTATTAATTAATTCTGCTACTTACATTTAGACATAAAATGCCTGTTTTTCGAAGACTTTCCTCCATTTAAATGATTATTCAGTGCTTCGTCTCAACTTTCCGCAACAATGCTTTTATTAAAAGCTATAGCGTGAAGAAAAACATTGAAACGAAAGATATATTGCCTTTTTTTTTTCTCGAATATGAACAGATAAAATTCTGGCTTTTCAAGCTTCTCCTCTTACCAGGGGATTTAAAATTTTTACTTTTATGGTTATTTTTCCTCAATCTGCCACAAAATTTTACTGATTTTTTTTTTTTTTTTTTTGTTCAAGCCTATTGTTCAACACGCGTCACTTGATATAACTTTTATTTTCGAGGTAGACCGTGCAAAGTCGGGCGACGCAGCCAGCGCGTTTATTAAAATTTGTAGCGTGAAGAAAGTGATTCAGAAGAGATTGCCCCGAGTAGGTAGATCAGAGATTGCAAAACAGCAGGCGGTCTCCATGCGGTGGAAGCTATGACGTGGTCTGGTTTCTCTCTTACTCTAATATTTATTAACTTTTTCACCTTTTGTATTTTTTTGCCCTAGTTTTAGATTATTAGATTAGTTAATTTTTCTCTTCAAACTATGAACTTCTCATTTATTCAAGATAAAGTAAATCATGAGAAGAAAATTCTAGCTCATTGGAAGTTCACAGGTGTTTATTTTTTTTTTAATTTTATTATTTTTTTCTGCATAAATAAATTATGGGGAAGGAAGAAAATTAATCCTTGCGCATATTTGAAATTTAAATATAATATGGCTAGATTTTCTCATTATTGTTGATAAATTGGTAAACTTCCCCCTTTTTTCTCACCGTTTCTCCTCTGCCTTTGCTGGAATCAACAATCCACTTCTAGAAAATGTCTCTATTCCATTTAGCGCTGAAGAGTCTTAACTAATTTTTGTATCATTCTGCAAAATATCCAGCGAAGTAAAGCGAGTCTTCAAAAGATTCAATATTTTAAATGAAGTTTCACCTCAGAAAATATTTCGATCAAAGTAAAGTTTAGCACATGCAGCTTTATCTTCCTTCCCAACACAATTAGTATCCATTTGAGAGTATTTAGAGATCATGAAAACCATTTTTTTTTTTAACTCGACAGAAGATGCGTAATTAAGTATGCCTAATCCACGAATTTGATTTTTTTTTTTACAATGCACCACCTTGAGTTAGACCATTTATCACATGGAAACTCCTTTCATTGAAGAAGTGAAAAAAGAGATTTTCAGCTTCAATTTCTTATATATGAGATAGATATGGTTAAATGGGGGAGGGAGTAGTTTTAGTCGTGTTCCATGTCGAAAGAGGACAAATTCTGCTTTTCAGGAGGTGATATTGCCTCATCCCCCCCCCCCCATTGCCAGGGCCGCGCCGTCCTTATGTGCGGGCGCCAGCCTCAAAGACGTTGAGTTCTACCGATTCAAAATGCTCCAAATGGAGAAGATCTCCAAACAAAAAAATTAAAATTTTCCTTTTTATTATATCTAATGGTGGTGATGAAATTATACTGCTGATGGAGAAACAAGCAATCGGTCTCGCTGTCTATCTAAAAGAAAAAGCTATTGCCTTGTTGTGTCTAAACATACTATTCAAAAGCGCAAAAGTTTCTTACACTGAGAGCACGTAATGCTACTTTAATGCGTGCATTAGCATTTTTCTTCCTTATGTGGAGCCGTAAATGCTATTTCGATACTACATAAGGTTAAGCATATGAGGCCAATTTCTTGAACTTGCTGCTCACTATTTCGGTTCTCGAGTTGAATTATGTTGTATTAGACTTTGCAATATGTCTATGTGATTTCAAGCTATTGTTCGTGATCATTAACTGCTTCATGTTATTATACATAAAAACATTTGTGTATTGTTTTCTTGTGAATTCGCGGGGTGACATGGACTTCAGCCCTGCCCCCCATCTCATTAAACTCAATTTTGAAAATTTTCCCAGAGAGCGCAATTCCGCATTTCTCCAACATTATTGAAATCACCAAAAATTTTGTTTTCATTACTTCCACTTGGAAACATTTACGGAAGAGTTACCGAATCTAATCCCTTCTCCTGATGTCATCAAAGATGGTTTCCTATTGCGTATTGAGATGTTCAATTTGGGAAATTTTTGGGGAGGAGTGATTAAACCCATCTCTTTCCACAGCGTGATAAAAGGTGTCCTACAGTTTTTTAGTCTTCGATTCTAAAAAATTTCCGCGCTCGAAGCGCCGATCCCCCCCCCCCCCATCAAAAAATGATACTCTGAAGTTGCGTTTTAAGACTTTAAATATCGAAAAATTTACAGTAGATGGCTCCCAACTTACGCTCTCCCCCAAAATCATTAAAGATCGTCAAACTCTTTGTCTTTAAGATTTTAATTTTTAAGAGGGGGGGGGGGCGAGAATCCCTGAACTCATCTTTCTCTTTACCATAATCAAAGATGACCTACAAATGCGTTTGCTTGACTTCAGTTTCGAAAAATTACCGGTCGAGTTCCGAATCCCATTACTTTCCGTAAAACCGACTTAGGTGGCCTGAAATTGCATTTTTAAAGCTTCAATTTCGGAAAAAATTTCAAGGCGAGCATCCCCGAACTCTTTCCAAAAAAACTTCGGAGAAAATAAAAACATAATCCTTTACCTTATCTTGTTCAAACCTTGGGGGGGGGGGGGATAAGATTTCGATTTAGTTTAGAAATGTGAGGTGGGTCGTAATCACGAAGTTTGGTCTGGGGCGTAAATCGACGTTCATCCGGAACTGGACATGAACATAATTACTCGATTCCCAACCCCCTCCCTTTCTTTAACTATGTGTAAATTTTTCAGAAAGCCCTCCCTTTTACCGATTCTGTACTTTAGAATTATTAGTTTCGGATTTTATGGTGGAAAATCCTCTACATTATTATACTTCAGTTTAGAAATAAAGTGTTCTCGCTTGTCATAATTTGATAGGCGTAGCAGTTTGATCATTTATCCATAAATTAGAGATTAGAGATATTTTTGGGAGGCGTTTAACTTTGATATTTAAAATATTTCCTCTTCCAAAACGCGTTAGCTAATCAGAGGAGCTATTGAACTCGAAATAATTTCGAGACATGAAAAAAAAAAACCGTACACTGTATTCCAAAATTAAATATTGACGCATTGTTTTTTAATAAATTAAATGCCGAAAGTAGTTTTCAAAATTTTGTATTTGTCTACAAAACCTTATTGCGGGTGTTAACCACATTTTTTTCCCCGAATGCGACCGCATAAAAGCGCTCGAAAGACATTTGCACGACGGCGCCGATCAGGCTCAGCGCGGGCCTGCCCTTTGCACACGCAGCTAAAATCCTTGATCAAAGTGCTTTCTTAGTACTTCTGAAGTGCAGGATGTTATCAACCACCGAAATATTTCTCAGATCGTATGCAGTATTTTCAATTTAATGTCCTAGATGCACAATCATAGCAGTTGCATCTGATTTAGGCACCATAAATTAAATTTATAGAAATAAATGGGCATATATTAGCAGTTGCATTTGATTTAGGCACCAGAAATAAAATCCATAGAAATAAATGGGCATACACTAATATATGCCCATTTATTTCTATAAATTTTATTTCTGGTGCCTAAATCAGATGCAACTGCTATGATTGTGCATTGCCTTTCCTGTAGCATTTAGTATTATATTATTTAAACAATAGTCTTTTTTTTAATGAATGAGTTGCTTTCAATAATGCGTTTAGAACGAACACTTTTAAGTTGAATCTTAATTGCATCATCTTCATGATCATAGCAAATAAGCTATTTCTTTCATAATATTAATCTCTTTAAATGAAAGAGGTGTTCATTTCTTAAATTTCAGATATTTTCCAGCTTGGTTTCCCTCCCAAAAGCTTTGATTTTAGAGTCCTAACATCATCTGCATAATCTCTGAAATATATATCAGCATTTTAAATGTAAATGTATCTTGATTGCGGTAAATAATTTTCCCGATGCGTTTGTATATCCAAAAACGATGGAACATACTCATCTTTCCTTTTATCTCCATTTTTATAGTCACCTGTAGCCCAGTATTTTTTCAGTGAATCCTAAATTTTAAACGTGAAGTAACTAACGGAGCAATTGCAAAACAATTACCGTAAAATCCCGAAAGTAACCCCCACTATTTTCAAAACAAAACTTATTAATTTCAGAAGGGGAAGGGGGGTTATAATCGAGATTTTTTTGAAAAATGAGCCAAAATAATTGTTTTTAGTAGTAGTAATTTTAGAGTACAGAAAAGAAATAAGTAAATAAGAGTTAATATTAATGAAGAGTGAGAAATTAATTAATAAAAACCTGTCAATTTTCTAGTAGTAATAAATTGCATGTGGGCGCCATTTTTTCGAAAGAAAGGATTTTGTACCTTAGTTGGCAAAATCCCTAATATTTATCGCTTGAAAATTCATCATGTACTGAAAGTAATAAGGTTACAGTAAAAGAAGCAAAATTTTAATGTTCTTTTTTTTGAATAAAAGCAAAAATCGCAATCACGGCCGCCAAATCGTTACGAAGATCGTAATTTCGAAAACTGAGTTTTGCAAAGTTCGCGAACGCAAACAGAGACAAATCTCTTATTTGATTTTGTGAAATACACATTTCTGATGATGGTTAACTAGTTCAATTACTTTATTTCTCCTTTAAAAAAGGTTATTTTTAAGTTTCGCGCTATTTTTTAAAGAACTCATTTCCAAAATGGCGTCGTGTTGAAAATTGTTCATTTTCTCAAGTCAGAACAAAAATACTCCTTCCAAAATGAATAAAAAGTAGAACAGTCATATAAATTTCTGCTGTAATACTATGAACAAGCGCCCTTGCATCAAAAAGAGTCTAGACATTTTGGAAGTAATAAACTGTGGAGACCATTTTTTTTCTTTTTTGTTCAAATCATTGTTTTTTTTTTTTTTTTTTTTTTTTTTTTTTTTTTTTTAAAGAAAAGAAAACCTGCACATGGCCGCTGATTAGAGAAATAAACCTCTAAATGCTTTTCCTGTAAAATCCTTTTTTTTTTGGAGGGAGTGGAAAATGAAGATGATTTTTTTCAGGTGAAAAGGGGGGGGGGGAATATATTCAGGATTTTAAAATGATTTCACTTTTCACAAAAAAGGGGGGTATAATCGATAGGGGGGTTAATTTCGGGATTTTAGGGTAACATTTAAATGGATGAATTTATAGCTTTGCTCTCTGTATCAGAGCCTACCTCTCCCATTTGGGGTGGTACGCTATCTATCCCCTCCCCCTTCCGTAGTAGGAGTCCCAAAAGGAGAATCCTTTGCCTTCTGAATCGGGCTATTTTTGTTGAATGTTTTTTTTTTTGAGTGATTCCTTCGAACGATTTTATATTCGAACAAGTATGATTCTCCGTTCTTCACTGATAATTTTGAATTGGGAACCCGCAAGAACTCTCAACTCGATTTCTTCGCGCTGAGGAGAAAGCAGCGACTAATTCTCATGTAGGGTAAAAGGCAGTGCCTTTACCCTACATGAATTTACCCTACCCGCTAGGAATTTTCCGAGGTGAAGCAAAACTTAAGAACGTAGCCCCCCCCCCCCCCCCACCCATCCAACTTGCTTTACACTTTTCTATCAAGTTGCATTTCGTATTTTTAATAAACTGTTAAATGCGATACAGTAGTTTGATTAAAAATTAATTTTTGCTAAAAAATATCAGGGTTCATACCATTCAGGGAGAAATTAATTCAAGCACTTTTCAAGTACTTTTCAAGGCAAAAAAAATTTTTTTCAAGGCAATATCATAAATTTGTTCTCAAAATTTTGCCTTCAGATTTCATTTACGGCAAACATAGAAATAAGGCAATAATACAAAAAAGTATAGCAAAACAAAATTGCTTATTCTATTACAACAGACACTTTGATGAAAGTGTCGAAAGTTTTTCTGAAAATGTTGGAAAAGTTCGGTTATAAAGAGAAGCAGATCTCAAGAGGTTTAATTTTGCAATCTCCGTATTCAAAGAAGTATATTTTCTAGAATCAGCAAATTAATATTAAAAGCACTCATGAAAGTTTTTTTTTATGGGAAGAAACCAAAATATCAAAGTCCAATGGCATTGCCAGAGAAGATTTTTTGAAGTCAACCCCCCCCCCCCTCCTCGGGTGGTTAAGACAAAAACATCACCCAGAAAGTAATTTCAGGTTGCACTATTAAGTTCTAAAATATTAGAGGTTCACAAATCATTTGAGTATGAAAATCAATTATTCGTATGTATGTATTAGTTGTTCAGCCAATATGGCATTTACTGTCCTCGAGTATATTTAAAAATTAGTAAATAAGAAAAGCTTATGAGAGTCTGCACTCCAGTCTCCAGGGCCGGACTGGCCCGCCGGGCAACCGGGCACATGGCCGATGCGCCCCTACGCCAGAAAATATATATTTTTTGTTTTGTTCAAAAATATTCTTTACAAAAGAATTATCCACCCCCCTTTCTTTTTGTTCCTAAAAAAATATTTTTTTCCCCTTTAACTGACGATTTTTCTTCTCTCTTTTCCTGACACCTCAAAATTATTAAGTACAAAAGTTTTACGGTAATATGTCTTAGATAATCACTGAAGAACTTGGAATTATTTTGCCTTTCTTTTCAAAACTTGTTCCTTTCATTTCAATCATTGTCACTGCTCACTGATGCGACTTTGAAGGTTATTTGGGGGTCAAAATCCTTGGTCCCCCACTGCCTTGAACAGGGGTCTTGACGAGTAAATCATAAATTCTAGGAACCGCTGATAGCTTACTCAATACCCAGAATCACCTGCGAAATTCTGGCGGAAATTTAATAGAGGCGATTTGGAGTGAGGAGAGTGGGTAGACATGAAGGAAGATTATTCAGCTTTTTTCTTGGGTGCTTCCTGAAAAGTAATTATCAGTTGTATATTACGCTACCATTTTTAATAGTTATTTATATTTTGCCTCCCTTTTTTTCTGAAATAAAAATTGTATAGCTAGTTTTGTTTCTGTAACAGTGTATCAGGACCGCAATATTTTTTACTGCAATTTTAATCATCAATTTTCTTGCTATCGTACCTCCGATGGCATTAACACAGTTAACGAGCATCTCGAGGCGACTCCTCTTCATTTGGCAGAAAGCAACATCCCTTTTGCCTTCTAAAGAGCCCTGCAGATTTTTTTTCTTACACAAACACCCCATACCTGTAATAGTTGTTGTTTTAACGCCCGGGTGCGCCCTTCTGTCTTCATACTAAACACCCAGCAGTCATACTGTGACCCCCCCCCTTTTTTTTCAGGTCTTTAAAAGAATAGTTTTTGAAAGTCCCGTTTTTGCGATCGTGAATTTTAAAATCACTTAAAAAAACACTTTGAGACATTGAAAAAAAAAACATTTTCAGAGAAGAGAGTTCTTTAAATCTAGAATCAAGACAAACATCCCATACCTGCAATTGTTAGTCCCTAAGTGCCCTGTTGCGTTTTTAGATGCGCCCTCAGTCTTTTCAATTCACGTTATCGCGACAACTCGACAAAAATGTCTTTTTTCCAGGTTGCGGAGTCAGAGTCGAAGAGCCGGAGTCGGACTGATTTTGGGGTGAAGGAGTCTGATTCGGGAGTCGAAGGTTTAAAATTTCAAGAGTTGGAGTTAGAGAAATAGTCGCTCATTTTCCCCCTGAAGTCCGCAACTCTGATAGAGCTTGCGGAGTCAAAGTCGGAGTCGAACTCTTTTTGGGGGAAAACCAGTAGAAGTCGAAGCTTCTAAAGTTTCCGGAGTCGGAATCAGAGCTGTAGTCAATTTTTTTAATTGCCGCCGCAGCCCCGCTTTTTTCCTTGAGAAACTCCCCCGCCCCCCACCTCCGTTTTTCAGGTCTTTAATCCCATTTTTTATATACTGTCGTACGCTACAAGTTTCTTGAAGGGTCCGTTTTTGCTATCTTGCATTTTAAAAAGACTTAAAAGGACATTTTAAAACATTAAAAAAAAAATGTTTTCAGAGAAGAGAGGTTTTTTTTTTCAATCTTTTAACGACCAACATTCCGCCCCACCGTACCTGTACTCGTTAATTTTTAAGCAAAGCACCCTGTTGCGTTTTTAGTTGCGCCCTTCAGTCTTTTTAAACTGATAGGGCTCGACCGATGGCATTTTTTGGCCGATGGGCCGATGCCGATTGTTGGCCGATTGTTCAAAGATGGCCGATGGCCGATTGTTTTCCTCCAAATGGCCGATGGCCGATGCCGTTGGCCGATGGAAAAAAAATCAAACAGAAATAAATTGATAAAATTGTCAGAGATTTAAA
This sequence comes from Uloborus diversus, assembly GCF_026930045.1. Classification (NCBI taxonomy): domain Eukaryota; kingdom Metazoa; phylum Arthropoda; class Arachnida; order Araneae; family Uloboridae; genus Uloborus; species Uloborus diversus. The sequence continues at coordinate 5,116 of NW_026559086.1, read as the reverse complement.
GGATGATTGATTCATTTCACTTTACTTCCTTTCTATGAATAAGGAATTGCAATCACAAAAAAAATCAGATTTTCACCTAAATTTTTGTTTTACGATCACCCAATTTAAACTTCACAAGTTTTTTCGGCACATCTGTACATGCATATATACCTAAGAACATGTAGATGACCGAAATATCCATTTTGAACGCTTCCTCAGTTAATTATCACAAATTATCTTGTGATGTCTTCATGCGCGTAAACTTACGTCACTCAAAAACGTTATGAAATAGTAAGTTGAAAACTCATACGTACGTAGTATGATCTAAAGGTTAGAGGACAAGGTGTATAAAACCTTACCCTGAATAGTTCACATTACCGAAGCAAATCTATCTACAAAATAGTCACCTTGAACGACTATGCACTTCTGCCAATGTTCGTATAGCTTTTAGAAGCGCTCCTGGAAGACATTTTCGCAACCTCCTGTAAGGCCTCTTGCGCTGCTGCTTTAACTTCATCGTACGGAAGAAGGCGACTTTCATGTTGAGGATGCACGGTTCGATTGGTCAATACTCTGATATGACAAACAAATAACATAACGTTTCGTCGGACTTAGCTCCGTGTGACTTTTACCTGTTCCCAGCAAAAAAACATTTGCATGGACGATGCTTTCCTCCGTCAGGAGAAGATAAAGCTGCATCATAGAAGGTAGCGAAAAATGGCTTTCAGAAGTGTTTCCAAAAGTTATATGAACACTAGCAGAAGTACATAGTCCCTCAAGGTAAACTTTTGAAGGTGGATGTGCTTCTGTAATGTGAACTATTCTGGGTAAGGTTTTATACAGCTTGTCCCGAACTTTTAGATCGTACTACGTACAATCTATATAGGGTGTAGTTATGCTTCTCCTTTTTTGACTGCTGTACAATGAAAGATAAATAACAACAGCCAAAAAAAAAAAAAAAAAAAAAAAAGAAAGAAAGAAAAAAGGAAGAAAAACAAAAAGACTGTTTAATAAACAATTGATTTTTTTTTATTGAACATATAACTAAGATTTCAGTAATATTGTAATGATGTATGGATTTAAGTTCACTAAACATAGTTAAAAAACATTAAATTACGTTGTTAAATCATTCAAAAGAAATTAAGAATAAAACTATGAAACTGTCAACAAATTACGCAATTAAATTGGAAAGATTGCACGTAGACATTTTTTAGTCATCAAAAAAGATAACAGATAAATTACAATACTAAATCATAAAAGAAATATTTTTTTTTCTTATTTAAAATTTATGAGTAGAAAATTTTGCATTTTTCAAAAAACTAAAACAGTGACATAAATTTTGCTGGAAAAAAAAATGCCATAAAAAGAGCGAGGTTCTTAAAACGCAGCTATAAACAAAATCAATATTTACACAAAGTTAATAATTGAATACATATGACTACTTGATCTGATGTTTGCATACATAATATTGAACAATTAGATTGTTTAATCTTTTATGAAGCTTTACAAACAAGTTCAAATTAAATTGTTCAATTTAACAGTAATTTTCTGAAATTTAAAAAAAATTGCATAATAGAAAATCCTTGAAACTTTTCTATAAAAAACGAAAATAACTTATTCATTGATTTTATATAAATACATAAAAATAGTTACTTACAACAGAAAAAAAAATCGATCGCTATTAATGATACAAAAAAGATGGCGCATTACGAAATGGAGGGGGGGGGGGTCACCCTCTGATTTTGCAATAACTCACACTTCGACCCCAACCTCGGCCTAATATTTGTAGTACAGAACCGCTAAAACCAACACCTCGGAAGAGTTTCTGAATCTATTTCAGCACTTCCGAAGAAAAAATTCATAAGTCCCTTCGATTTCCGAATTGTGTCACCATTCAAAACGTCTTTCTTTAATCAATTTCTTAAATTAATGTTCTAAATTCTTTCTAAACAATAGATAAAGTTTGAAAAAAAAAATCTCTAATTTTATGAATGGTGTTAGTTGTAAACAACTCAGGAGTATAACTAGAGTTTAATTTCAGAAATGGAGGGAGTGGGAGGAGGGGCACACAAGTGTTCTCGGAAATTCAAAATAGTCGTAAAAAATAGAGTTCAAAATAATCATAAACATTGAGCAAAAAAACCCTACCGAAACTTGCACCCAAGTTTGTATTGACTTGCAGTGGCGGATTTAAAATACAGAGTGTTTTAAAATGAATAGCGGGGTTTTGCCATCTCATATTTGTTTCCATAGTCTCCAATTCGGCAATATATCACCAAATGACCGTCAGTCTGAGACGCTATCTTAGTTTTGCATTGAAATAAGTAATTAATAGCCATAAAAAATGAGTAAACAAGCTTTTCAGAACACCCGATCGAAAACAAAAAGGGAAGTGCACAACTGGAACGTACGTATACCCCACACGCGAAAACTTATCCTTCTACAGTTTACCATTTTGGAGTTATGACTTATGAGAGATACTACGTACATCCAGCAGCAAGAAACAACGCAATAATAAACTTGTTTGGTACCTGAATGCAGTATTAAAAACTCTTTCAGGGGTGACTCAAATAAAAATTCATACTGAAATTTAGTAAACAATTTTATATGAAAACAACCTTTACTTTGTATTAAAAGGTAAAACATCAAAGGTCTTTTTTTTTTTTTCAAAAACATCGGCCAATTCCATCGGCTTTTCGAAGTTTTTAAGGCCGATGGGCCGATGTTTCTTGCAATTTAGCATCGGCCGCCGATGCCGATGCCGATGGCTAAATTGTTGAACCATCGGCGCCGATGCATCGGTCGAGTCCTATAAACTGACCTACAGCCTTATTGTAACTCTTGTAACAATAAATATTTCGACGCTTTACACGACATTCACATTATTGCGACAAAAAAGTCTTTTTTTCTTAAAAAAAAAAAAAAACTCCTCGCCTCTAAAAATTCTGCCCCCCCCCCTGAAAAAAATCTTCAGGGCCCCCAACAGGCCACTGTATAGCCCCCCCCCTCCCCAATGACTATTCTGTTAAACGAGTGATTGTTTGTTTTTAACTGTTTCAATATTTCTACCTTAATTATGAGTTCATTTGTTTAAATTTATTTGTAATTATTATTAGTTTAAGGTTTTGAGCATTTATGAGGAACTTTTAATCCTGATTTTTATAATGTGGAAAATATTTTCAACTTTTTAAATTAACAACACATTTTTTATTTATTTTTTAAAAATATTCTTCTGTCACTCGGACTGTGTGTTTTTCTGTTATCTCTCCCCCCCCCCCCTCTACTGCAGCGTCTGCGGGTACGTAGATTTGGGTCTGCCCCAGAAGAAGAGGACCTTTCTAGAAAGATCTGTTTTTGCCATCTTGAATTTTTAGACAACAGAAACTTCTTGCAATTTACAATGAAAAATATATTGACGAACTATGTGAAGTCAAGAAATGAGACTACTTTTATCATTGTGTGATAATTTATTAAATTATTCCTCCAAACTTTATATTTATAACCTTTTACATTTTTGAGGGAAATGTCCGTTTTTCCATTTTAATCATTATGTACATATATTATTATTTCATATCTTCTCTTACCTGATTCCACAATCTTCGTTATTGATTTCAGCTCATTTACTTATTTTGTAAAATTTATTCACAATTATTTATAAATTTTCCGTTACTTGCAGATAGCATTACATTACGTTCTTATGTTTAGCCACGTTACTTTAGCTTCGGATGTGGTCATAATTTTGACCAAAAGAACAATGTCTTGTAGACTATGGTACGGTAATCACAATTTTTAAATATAATTATACAGCCAAAAAAATCATATTTTCCTTTTATTATAATAAAATATTTAATATTGTCAGTGGTGTATCGGGAATCAATACTATTTTAATTCGCTCAAAAGAAGCAGGAAAGTCAATGAAATGTATTCAGTTGAAGTAAAAATGTCAAAAGCTTTACAGGCTCCTTTTGCAAAATTCATTTGAAACTATTAAAAGATTTTTGGTTGGAGGACAGAAACGCAACCAGAAGAGGGACCCCCCACAGACCTCCCCCCCCAGAATGCTGAGCTAAATGTTTTTTTTTTCTTCAAAACTATTCTTTATTATTGAAGAGGAAAAAAGAACACGTATAATGGGAGAACAAAGTGTAAATTTTAATTAAAAAAAATACTGTCCGGGGGAAAATCTTAATTTCTTTTAAAGAAATCTTTGAATTAAAAATATTTAATAGTTGCAGCTTATTGGTCAAGTTCAAAAATCTCTAAAAGCTGCGTTTTTTGAGCTTTAATTTCGAAAAATTTCCGGAAGAATTAAGAAAATAATAAGAATTAAGAAAATATACGAGCAAGGGTTTCCGAACCGCCTTCCTCTAATATAAAAAAATAGGTTCTTAAAATCACACTCACCTTCTTACACACACACCGAAAGTTGAAGTAAGCAAGAAACATAAGCAATTTTTTTTCTCCTCCCTCGCTCTGCCGACTGCAATCATTGATTTGTAGACCCCAAAGCAATATTTACTACAATATTATCCTAATTTTCTGACGATTATATATATCTTTATAATATTTATCTTTTTTGTGTATTTGTCTATTTTTTTCTGATATTTTTGTAGTTCCAATTTTCCCTTAAAAGGCTTCAAAATGCAGAATTTTACATCATGTTTTCGAAATTTTTCCGGGGAAGAAACCCTCGGACCGTAATTTTAGAGTATTACGTATCTCACTTAAAGGCACCCTGCACTACTCTCCTAAAAAAGACCATTCCCCCTCTTAAGGTCAATAAAACACAAAAAAACGAGGAACCCCTCCCAAGAACGAGGACTCACCTCCCCCCGAAAATATCCCCAAAACACCCAAATAACAATTTTAATGCCCCTCTCTTGGGATCACCTATGCAAGAAGTTTTGTAATTAGTAATGAACAATGACAGCATTTCACATAAAACATAGTCACCCTATTTGATCATTCACAAGATGGAAGTCGATAAGATGTTTAAGTGCCTAAGTTTAGAAAAGCAAAGCAGAATTGGATGTTTTATTTACTAAAAACTAATGGAAAGAACTAAAAATGTGCAGCAAATCGTTTTTTGCTTAATTTTTTAATATAATTTTCTTGAGAAATTTTATATTTAAAAGTT
>NW_026559085.1:26649-85623 GCF_026930045.1 Uloborus diversus | reverse complement strand
TTTCGTAAATTCAGTACAATTTATAATTTAGGAATACAAGTCAAATTGATATCAATATAAGAGTGAATTTAATTTTGACTATTGTTTACTGCGATTCCAAAGTGTCTTTTGGGAGGTTTTCCAACTATGCGGAATTTTTCACGGGATGCTAAAAGTTGTCAAATTTTTGTTCGCTAGCAAGAACAACGCGTCGGACGGGAATTTTGATTGGATGCCAAAAGTGCCATCGAACCAATTGCTTAATATATAACAAATTAAGCTCTCCTTTTGCAGATGTTTTAACTCTGTTTGGATATTTGACATTTTAACTCAAGTTCTTAAGATAAATAAAATCTGATGTGGACATCACAGACTTCCCTCGTATGCAACTTCTAAATCAGGCCCGGATCTTAAAATTTTGTCCCCCCCCTCCCGCGACGAAATTTGTAGGGCACCTCCCCAGAGGCCAACGGTGTATATGTGCAACGTTAATAAGTCTTAGCGCTAGCTTTTTTTCAATTTCTTGATCCGTTGGGCCCGTTAAGGACGTGGTGCCGCCTACGCAGATCCGGGTCCGTTCAAAATAATCTGATATTTTTTACTCGAAAAGAAATGGTTGCATGTATGACATTTAGAAGTTACATCTTAAATGTTTAACTTTTAATGGACTTCTAACTTATTTAATAAATTCTTAAGACAGTTTCCTCTGTTGAAAAAGGTAAAAGATAAATATAGAGAAAGGCTCTTTCAAATAAAAGGAAATTTTAAGTTTTTGTTATCGGGTGAGTGCAAAAGTTCGTGCGGAGTTTGTGAAAGAAAGTCATACAGTGATTAGGCAAGCAAAACTCTTTATTCAATCAATGATATATTCTCCATCGTTGTCTATAATCTTCTTCCAACGTTCTGGCAGCATACGGATGACTCGATCATAAAAACTGCGTGGTTTAGATTCGAAGAACGAAGACACGACGTTTTGTAAGGCATTCAAAGAGTCAAGTTTTTTTCCATTTAAATGATTTTGCAATGACCGGAATAAGTGATAATCCGATGGTGCGATATCAGGAGAATACGGTGGATGAGTTAGGCCATCCCATTTCAGGCTGTTCAGTTTGCATAGCGTCTGTCTTGAAACGTGTGGTCTAGCGTTATCTTGATGAAAGATTACGCCTTTGCGATTTGACAAACTCGGACGTTTCTGTTTGATTTCTCGGTTCAGATTAGTTAATTGACGACAGTACTTCTCCGAATCAATCGTTTGGCCGGCGGGGAGAAACTCAAAATAAATTATACCTTGCAATCCCACCAAACACAGAGCATCACCTTCATCTGGTGCAAACTGTCCTTTGCCATTGCGTCACCATGTTCATCACCTGCCTGTTTCCATGTGCATTTGTGCTGAACGTTGTTGTACAGGACCCATTTTTCATCGCCCGTCACTAATCGATCCAAAAACGGCTCGTTTTTGAGCCGCTCGAGTAAAGATACGGCAGCAGAAATTCGCTGGATTTTGATGCTCTCGGTCAACAAATGGGGCACCCATATATCGAGCTTTAAATCAAATCCGATTTTTTTTTTTAAACGCCGAAAAGCGGTCGATTGGTCAACGTTAAGTGCTGTAGCAACTTCCTCTGTTGAAATTCGCGGAGTATTCTAAACTAAAGAACGCAAAACGTCGTCATCAATGTCGGAAGGTCGACTTGAGCGTGGCTCGTCTTCCAGCTTAAAATCTCCCGCAACGAAATTTTGCAAACCATTTTTCCACAGTTCCTTTAGCTGGTGCTTGATCTTGATAAACGTCTTGAATGTTTTTTACGGCTGCTGCAACGTTTATTCCCTTCCGAAACTCGTAAAGCATAACATGCCATAAATGCACTTTATCAACACTCATTTTAAAAGTAATCTTTCTCGAAGCAGTTTGTATCTGCACAAATTATTTTGATTGGAATGAAAGCTGCACACGTCACCTTTAACGCCATCTATTGCAACTCCGCACGAACTTTTGCATTCACCCAATACAAATTGCAATAACAAAAATCAAATAGAGCATAAAAAAGGAGCAAAAGTCCAAAAAAAAAAAGTCTCTCAAAAAGAGTAGAACATTTTAAATACATACACTCCTTAGCTTGGTTTGTAGCGAACCGATCAATGCAGGAAAGACAGTTTTACAGAGATGCATAATATAAATATTGACCACGTTTCACATTTTTTCAATGGCAATTTCGCCAAATATCTACAAATTGGCATTGGACTTGGGTGTTTCTGGGGAAAATTTATCGCTACCTTGGCATCACATCGCCAAGTTGCTTACCTTAAATACATTTACTGATTTACACATACGCACATACATATGTATATGTACAGTTTATGTGAACAATCCAAACAGTTAACTCTTTTTCGAAAAGAAACACTAGGAGAAGGAATCGAGGACCATTTCAATTTAATACAAACAAAAATAGATAAAGATGTATCCAAAAATGGAAGGGGTTGCTGAACCAAATTCCTTCTTTTTACGTCACCAAGGGTATATTAATGTTGTGTTTTTTGAACTTCAATTTCGAAAACATTCCTGAGACCCGAACTCCATCCACTTAATATCATGGAATACCGTCTAAAATTAAATTTTTTGAAACTTCAATATTTAAAACTTCCGAAGGAGGAGGCGAGATTGTATTCCTTCTCCTAACGCCACCAAAGGTGTCTTACGATTGCTTTTTTAGAACTACATTTCCAAAAAAATTCCAGGGGAGAAACTCCTTAATGCAACATTATCGGAGATCGTCTGAAATCGCATTTTTGGAACATTAGTTAAGAAAAATTACTTAGGGAAATCTCTGAATCAAATATAGCCTACGATCACGTTTCTAGGACTTCAGTGACCAAAAATGTCAAGGGAAGGCCCCAGAATTTCACCTTTATATAACATTACCAAAAAGATCACCTAAAATAGCAGTTGTGAAACAATTTTGAAAACTTTTCGGGAGGGAGTTCGGAACCCATCCATTCACCAACTTTATTAAAGCCCACAATTGGACATTTATTACTTCAATTTCAAAAAATTTCCAGGGCAGAGTCCCGAATCTTGCTTCGTAAAACATTATCGAAGACAGCCTAAAATTGCGTTCTTGAAACTTTAAGTTCGAACAACTGCGGAAGAAAAATATCACAACCCCACTCCTTACACTAAAGTAACCAAAAATGCTCTACAATCGCGTTTTTGACTTCAATTTTGAAAATGTCTAACGCGGAAGGCTCCAAATCACTCATCTAGGGCCGGATTAAACTAGCGCGGGGCCCGTAGCAAATGTTTCCAAGGGGCTCTCGTTTTCGAATGATATAGTAAACAATATAGAACTTCTTCATGGAGACAGGAGGTGTACTTATAACATGCATGAATACATAAATGTGGATATAGTTTTAGAGCTTTACGATGGTTATGATCCCCTTCTATGCCCCTCGTCTTCCCGTTACTACATGTTTTTAACTTTTAATTCCAAAAACGCAATCTTTGGTCGATATAAAAGAAGGGGTGTTCGGGGGTTTACCCCCGGAAAATTTCCGATATTTCAATTCTAAAAACTCAATTCTAACGGCCCCTGATCATATTAGGAAGAGAAGATTCGGATGCCATTATTTGGAGAAACTGTAGTCAAATAACGCGATTGCATCCTATCTTAGGTAAGATCAAAGGAAAAAAATTTGAGTTCACAGCGACTCCTCAGACACCTTCCCCGGCGCAATAAGCATCAAGCCCGTCCGTAGCACAGACGACTATCGACCGCCGCACTCAGTCCCGCGGGGGGCCCGCTACGTGGACCCCCCGTGAGATGGAACCTAAGGCCCACGGCTAAGAGGTGGGGTGTGTGCGGAGAAATGTTTTTTAAAATTGAAATCCTAAATAAAACTGTAGATTATCCTTAATGTTGTTGTAGAAAGAGGAAAGAGTGGTATTCAAGGAGGTCCCATTGGAAAATTTTTGAATTTATTATCTGTTATTAATCTAAAAACACAATTTTAAGCAAAAATTCTTGAAATCATATACTTTGAAGTGGTGTTTTTTTACGTTCTTTGGTGATTTTGGGGCGGAGTTCGCGAAAACCATCCCCTGGAAATTTCTCGAAAGTGAAGTTGTGAAAACGTGATAGATGAGCCATCGCGGGTTACGTTTCGGTATGGGATGGGGTTCAGGCACTGATCGAGGCAACCCGGAAAATTTTCGAAGTTTAAGTCTTAAAAGTACATTTTAGAACATTGTTAACAATGTTGGAGGGGGAGAGGTATACTCCCATTGAAATTTTTCGAAATTATAGTCCAAAATACGCACTTGATTAGAAGACGTTATAGGATGGGATCGGGCTCGAGATTACACCCATGGAAATTTTTCGAAACTAAAGTTCCAGAAAGCAGTTTTAGCGGGCTTTCGATTATGTTAAACAATTTTCTTCCTGAATTTTTCCGAATTTCAAGTTCGAATAAAAAAAGTTTTCGGCTACCTTGCAAATTCGGTGATGCAAAAGAAAGGGGTTAGGTTCAGGGCATGGGCAGCTTTTTAGTTCCCTCCCACTAAGAGGAAAAAATTAAAAACGACATTTAAAGTCTTTCTTCTACACATAATTATTTTAGTTCATCAAAAAATAATATTCTCTTAACAATTCATTTATTTCGCTCAGCTAAAAAAGTCTAGGAATCTTTTTCTTTTCTTCTATCATGATCTCTTAATTTTGCTCATTGTTTTTTACAGTGCCGGATCTACGGGTCGTGTCACGGGTGGAAAATTTTGAGGGTGATAAATTGACATTATGTTAAGTAACCAAAAAGAGTTGAGGATGACTAATAATTACCTTTTCAGGACTCCAATTTCGAAAGCTTTAAGACGAAAGCACTTTTAAACAATTTCTGGATGTTAAACCTTTTCTCTCTCTTGTCTAACATCACCAAAGAGAGCCTTAAAATACGGTTTTAGGATTTGTGCTTTAAGAATTTCAGCATTCTCCTTCTCCTGCTATCAAAAAAATTGCTTAAATTTGAGTTTTTAGAGTCTAAATTCCGAAAAATTCCGGAGAAAGTCCTTAATTATTTTTAAATTTCAAAAAAATTCGAAAAGAGAATACCCACCTTCTTTCCTAGCTTCTCAACATTCGGGGGAAAAGGCTCCAAAGCATCACTCTTTACCTAAAGTTAGAACTAAAGATAGCATGCGCCTTGAAGATTTCAGTTTCTAACATGTTGCGAAGCAAACCCGTATCCTCCCCCCCCCCCCCCCCGATAACGTCTCCAGTGATAATCTAAAACCACGGTTTGAAACTTAAAGTCAGAATTGTTTCTGGTGGAGTTCAGACCCTCATCCCTTTCTCTAATCTTCCCACATAGCTTGAAATTTTGTTTTCAGCTATACCATGGGTCGATCCCTCAAGCCCTTTCCTCCCAAAGATAGCCTGAAATTGACTTCAGTTTTGAGCACAATTTCAGGAAAGAACCCTTTCCTCTTTCCTTTATTGTTATGAAAACCCAATTCTCCATTCTTCAAACTTTGCCTACAATTGTAATTTTTAGGTCAGTTTGGAAACTTTTCTGACCCAACGGATCTTTTTCTTCTTCCACTAAGAAAGATCAACTAAAATTGCGTTTTTAAGACTTCAATTGGGAGAAATTTCTGGAAAGCAATCTATCGAAAAAATAGGATTTTTAATTTACCCGAGCATTTAGAAAAGTTAAATATAAATAAAGAGAAAGGTAGAGAGAAATTTAAACGGGTTAAAGTACGGAAAGTAGTTTTTTTTTCTGGAATTTTTTCTGACGACGCGGGGCCCGTAGCATTTGCTACTTCTGCTCTATGGCTAATCCGGCCCTGCTTCATAACATTACCAAAGATCGTCTAAGATTTTTAAAGTTTTGGAGCCCTTTCTTTCCCTCTTACCATCATCAAAGATAGTCTACAATTAGCATTTTCAAGACTCCAATCCCGGGACATTTCCAGGAGAGTCCCGAACTCTCCTTCCCCTTAAAATCATCGAAGATCGTTTGAAGTAACGATTTTGGAACTTCAAATGTAGGAAAATCCGTTTTAAAAAAGTGACAATTTTCTACAGCTTACTTTTCTCACAAGAAATTGGAAAACATAGCCCGAAAGCTACCGGAAAAGTGTTCGACGAAAGCCTTTACCCACTACGGGCTGCGTGACAATGGTGATGAGGTTTTTATTATTTTGTTTAAAAATAAATTTGGCGTTTTCGATTGAAAATTTTAAACACCCTGCAGTAGTTCTGTTCATGTGATTATTTGTTTTAACAGCATTCTTACTCATACATTTTCTCACAATGAAGTTAAGCAACATACTCTAGTTTTAAATTAACCTCGATCATGGTGTATTGTTGAAAGAAATTCCCGTTTTTTAACACTTGGAGGAGGGATGACACTTTAAAAAAAAAAGAAGTTTGTTGTGCCGAGGAATGAAACGCTTCCTACAAAAGCACGCGTGTTCTTCGACAAGAAGAACAAAACTCGACAAAATATGCGAGCTGTAACAAATTTGTTTTAATTGGGTGCAATGTCGAGCGTTCCTCTTCTATCGAGTCATTTGGGAACCGAAACAGTACAGCCTAGCAATGGCTATGGGCCAGAAAGAAGAAAAAAATACAAAAACTAGAGTTATTTTCGGTACTCAGTGTGATCTTGGATACAAACGAAGTTAGGACTTAATCCGAAATGCCACAATCACAAGATGAAAACGACTGACAAGCAGCAAAGCCTCCTCGAAGGACGGTAGTAGGAAGAATTTGGCCACTATTCTCCTCTGCAAGGTTGCATTCGAAGAGTATGCAAATCGGAGGAAGTTCGAAGACATCTACGAGGAGAAATTCTAAGGGTCTGTTAGCTTTTTGTGAAGAAATATGTGCTAAAATAGTAACATATTAGTTTTCAAGGTTAAGAGTAAATTTTCGTTTGCATACATGGCAGTTGGTTAAAATGAAACAAGCTTGTTTTGGAAAAAAAAAAAAAAACCTTTAAAACTCAAATTTTTGAGGTAACGTAACATTTTAATCTTTCCGAAGTCATAATTTTACAAATTTTATTGCATTAAGATGAAAGGATATATTTCCTCGGAAAAAAATTTGTACTCTTTTTTTTTTTTTTTTTTAAATCACAAAAGACTACAAAAGTCCTGATAAGGGTAAAAATTAAAAATAAAAATAACAATTACGAAAAAAAAAACAAACACACCTTAAACAAATCCAGTTTTCGTCGGATTTCTTCCAAATTTGGCACAAAGGTAAATTGTTGCTCAGGAATTCATATAGGCTGGTTTTTGGAATTTTAAAAACACCCCAAGAGGTCAAATTTCATATTTTGAGTCATAAAATTGCTCTTTTCTGCACGAACTAATTTTTGTATAGTTATGAATTTAGTCTAATGAAAAGCCCGTAAAAAACTGCCCAAAATGAAGTTTCTTCAAAGATTGACTTTAATCGTTAAATTTGTGAACCTTGGTTCAAAGCAAATGAAAACGGTTATCAACATATAACCACCAGGAGCTATTATTAAATACAATCAAGACAAAAGGTATCCTAAACGATGGCCGTCAATGCCGTTTAGCGATGATCGTTGAAGCATGTTTGACGAGAAAGCCGTAGATATAATAAATGATGTTGTATATCGTTTTTTAAACTGCGACCTACGAGGCCCCAGGGGTCCATTGATGCTACTCATGGTGCTACTTAATTTGAATGCTACCGTTTAATTATAATTTTTAAATATTGTTTAATTATAAAATCCACAACAGTAAGGCTTCGTGTAATTTTTGATCAGTGTTTATCCCGTTAATAGCAGGAAAATACAAACATGAATAAGGTAATAGTACTGCGTTCAATATTGACGTACAATCTTCGACTGTTTCAACATTAGACTACTTTTATTAAAGCCACATCTATTTCATCCTTGCAACAGAAATTTTATTTAATGTTCTATGATCCTTATCAAACCAATTTGCAATTTGTAAATTTTCTTTATACTACTTTTTGATTTACGTCGAATCTTTAAGTTTTCGGTTCAATTATATCGGTATTTGTGAACCTTGGTTCAAAGCAAATGAATATGGTTAACAACATATAACCACCAGGAGATATTTTGAATGCAATCAACACAAAAAGTATCTTCACCAGTGGCTGTTAATGCCGATTAGCGACAAACGTATAGCATGTTTGGCAAAAAAGCCGAACGAAAAAGAAATGCTGTCTTTCAGTACTTCTTAAATTGCGCCCTGCAAAGACACAGGGATGCATTGAAATCACCATCGGTGTTTCTTCTTCAATTTGCTTGCGCATTTCACTAATAAGTTTTCAAGTAATAATACCGTAACAGTAAACGAAATTTTGATCTGTATTTTCTATACAAATAAACAGCACAGAAAATACCAAAATGAGGTAGGTATATTATCGAAGTACAATCTTCAACAATTTTACAATTAGAGTACTAAATTTATATTAAAACGACATGATTGCATCGGAAATATAATTTAGTATTGTATTATCCTTAAACAAATCAATATGTATATGTTATTTATACTATTCTATGATTTACCTAATTCAGTTCAACTAAGTTTCACAGAAATCGCTTCAGGTTATCAGAGACCAGGGGTAAAAATACTAATATGGCTAATGAATTGCAAAATAATCATTTTTGTGCATAGTAGCGTAGATTGAATTTATCTTTCAAGGGGGAGGGGGATAGTCATGGGGTTCATTACATGTACATAAACTATCATACTATAATTGCTAAAGTGTGGTAGAGTAAAAGGCTGTGCACCTTTAGACTCGAAACCACACGAAAATTTAATACGGCGGAATTCATAGTTTTAGAAGGGTAAAAGTTTAAAGTTTGAAAAATGTAAAGAAATATCAATTCACATTTAAACTTTTAAAATGCCTAAAATGTCTCCATTTTTTACGTAAACAAATTTCTTAATCGTTTAAAATTTTATGTTACTTTAACGCTCGAAGCAATAGTACACCTGAAGGAGCATCTTCGCTGACTAGCAATAATTTTAAACCAGTTAGCGGGTATGAGACAACTTTTGACACGAAGAGATTGCTACTGAAATAGCAATGATGAAATATTACGCCACATTATAAAGTTTTTTCGTTTTAGTCTTCATCGTGAAATTAGTTGAGCAAAGCTCCATTTCCAGTTACATTTATCCAGTTATCCAGTTTAATTCGATAACTTTTATTGTAAACAATAGAAAAATATTACTGTTTGTAACTACCACTAAGTAATTCATCCGTCATTGAAAAAATGCTGTAAGATAAAAATGCATACGTATCAGTGTTATAGAAGAAAATCTGTTCACAGTGGAGGGATAAGGTGAACAATTTGTATCTCAAGTATATCCGCTAAAGGCAAAACATCATTCTTGAAACTTCAAGAAATTAAAATCTCCAGTGAGACTTAAGTTCTGTATCACGATCAATAAGTCAGAAGGGCAGGCGATTAAGTACTTTAAATGCATGTGAAATTTACCTATTTCCCATATAGATAATTTTATGTTGCATGCTTAAGGTTGGGTTCATTCAAAAATGTATTTCATTTTGCTGCTGGAAGGGGGACTAAGAATTGTATTTAGGAGCAATATTTGAGTTAAATTTAAGAATTAGAAAATTTTGAATAATTTAACTTTTTAGTACTTGGATTACGTTTCTAAACGTGGAAATACATTTCCTTCGTTTTGAAGTTGCGGATATGCGGAACAGAATGTGCAACAAGCTTTTGTAAAACATAAACAAAAGAATTGTCTATTATACAGTTGTAAATAGAAACAAGACGGTTTTTTTCTTTCTTTTAATTTCATGGCTTGCAAGTAATTTTTTTAAAAAAAAATGACGCGGATAGTGACCAAAATGTGCACTCCTATTTCTTTCTCTATAAGGCAGTTCAATTGATGGGTTTTACATAGTTCATTCCATAAGTTCGCGTCCACGTACTCAATTTTTAATGCTTTATGCATCTTAAAATAATAACTGTAACTGTTTCTATGGCAACTATTATTCAGTGGAACCATTCCTACCCCTAATGACAACTGTGACTCTGCAAATTAAAATTTTGATATTCTTAAAGGAATACTTCAGAGCAGCAAACTTAAATAAGTGATCTTACTACCTGCATCAGTTTGAGTTATCATGTACAACATTTACGGCAAGTGTGAGGTTTTAAAAATTTGAAATAAAATTTTAATCTAGACAAGTTTTGAATCGTTGCAACACACCAATATTAATATCTAACTGTCATTTTTACCTACGAAAATAGAAATTTGACATAAATATAGGAAATAAAATGTAGTTGACGAACGTCTTTTTATGCAATTTACACTTATCTAATATTACTCCATGGCATGCTACTAAATCGCCACGGAAAGGGCAAACAGACACATTTTGTGAAGTTATTTATACTAAGCGAACGTTTTCTACGGAATGTGCTTACATTCCTGAACACTTACAAAAAATTATAAAATGAGTCTACCTAACACGTGAAACCTTGAAAGTAAAAGACCGTCAATTATCCGTAAAACGAAATGTTAACGGCTATTAATAACAATGACCGAATTCCTTATTTTCTGTACAGTGGACTATCTGTTTAGCTTTTGGGCCATTGAGGATGATTTTCATATCTGAAAATATTGTAACGGTGGCATATTTTGCATATACTTGTAACTGATAAAAGCCTTTGAATTTATTCACGACTCTTTCTAGGAAAACACTCCAAGATTTTTTTTTACAGAATAAAATGTATGTGAAGAGTACTATAGCATGCTTTAATGTCTTGAGGTATACAAAACCGTCAAAGGCAGCATAACGGTTTTCGTATTCGAAGCACCACGCAAAAGGTTGTCCCACAAGATATGCAAGACAATCATTTGTCTCTGCATTAAGACATTGGATGTACCGCCCGTCTGATTCAACCTCAGACAACGTGCCAGTGGACACGGCAGAACCAAAGAATATCGTTGACAGAACCCGATAACATGTCGCATGCTTTTTCGTTTTTACTTGATGCTATTTTTCCTGCAAATACTCAACTTTCTGTACTATTTACAGTCTTTTGAAAATTTGAGCCTAGAGTGGTGTGAATGCAGTTTTTTACTGTCATTTAGATAGAATTCATCCATTCAATTATCTAAATGATATGTTGCATTGAGAAGCACCCGGGCAAAGCCGGGTAATAAGCTAGTAATAAATAAAGTTACAATTATAGGAATAATTCAAGCGAAATTTAAGACTTTATAACGCGTCATTTATTTATTTATTGATTTACTATTATTATTTGCTTAGAAACTCAAAAGTGTGTTCGTGTTTTAGTTGATCGATATTCTTGGAAGAATAAAAATAAAAAGCAATAACTGGCAACATAAAAAGAAGATGAATTTCGTTTAGAGCTTTCATAATGGAGCATAAATCAGCAGCAAACAATTTTCTTCACTTCGCAATTGTCTCAGTACGCACTTTCATTGTCAATAATAGATTTCAACATAAAGAGTGTCATGAAATCTGCACTTAAATGACACATTGAAACTAAGTGGACTATCACATGAGACAACAACACTCCTTTAAAATATATTGGATTTCTTTTTTTACTCTGGGCCATAAATAGAATCGCAAAAGTCAAAAGGAAGAAAATAAAATAAAAACTGTGTTAAAATAAGTGACAGATAGCAAAGGCCAAAAGGGAATATTGTAAAACGTTATTGAAACTTTGAAGTTGACATTTCCGAACAATCGTACAGACTAAACTTCACTACTAAGAGATCAAACTTAAGAAACTGAAGCTATTCCAAATAATAATGCCAATAAGAGGCGATGTATACATATTGAAGTAAGCAGGCCCGTCATTTAGGGGTGGGGACAAGGGCTTGGGATGTCACGGACAATCCCTATTTCGCGAAATAATCTAAAATATCTATAGAAAAAAAAAGAAGAAAAACAAGACTGCCCTAATTTTAACTTGAAAAGAAAGATTTGTATTTAATTATGAGTACTTTTTTATTTTTTAAATTAAGCATCAAATTTATAAATATTTACTTGTAAATTGTTTTAAAGTAACTTTAAAATATCTTCACCACTCCCATTTAATTTCACGAATTACGACTGGTTTATCGAAAGACAGTAAAATACATACATGCAATGGTATCAGTCCCCCCTCTCCACCTAGCAGAAAATGCTGGTTTCTGGTCTATACGCGGTATGGAAACTGACTTACTCCACTATCATTCCCACCTGAACAGCAGTACAAGTAAGGGGACACATTTTGTGCTCGCCAAGATTTTAGATAAAAAAAATTGTTTGAAAGAATTTTTTTATTTTAAAAAAATCAATTGACGTAAATCATGATTAAAATCAACTATTTCAAACAATTGTTTTAAATCATTAGCACCTACTGTTCGATCGCTGATACGAAATGGATCATGTGACTTATAAATAAGAAGGTAAACATTTCTATTAGCAAAAATAGTTATCATAGACGATGGGAAAGAAGAAACCCAAAGCTAGAAAAAGCCTTAAAACTTCCCGCTGTCCAATCCTTACTTTAAGCAGACTATTTTCTACTTGCTAATAATATCAAGAGCATTAAGCATTTTTTAAGAAGGTAAACATTTCTATTAGCAAAAATAGTTATCATAGACGATGGGAAAGAAGAAACCCAAAGCTAGAAAAAGCCTTAAAACTTCCCGCTGTCCAATCCTTACTTTAAGCAGACTATTTTCTACTTGCTAATAATATCAAGAGCATTAAGCATTTTTTAATTAAATAATTATCGAGAGTTTTTAAGCAAGAGTACTAAGCTTAAGCAATAAGTTACTAGCCCCAAGCTAGGGCTAAGGCAAAACTACATACAATTTCAGCTTTGCCTTCAATTCACGAGTTGAACCGCATCATATGTGCGGACTCTCGCCGATGAGATAAATTGACATTATCTACCAGTTTTTAGGCACTCTCAGCTTCAATGAGATGACCTCTGCCTCCAGCTGAATTCTCTAGAGACCCTATTCCAGACCGATGAGTTCATAACAAGGGCGAAACTGCAGTCTCTCTGGATGGGACAACCGGACTTTCGGTATATTACAAACATCAAGAGTTTGGGAATTTGAAAAAATAAATATATTACAAAGAACGATAGATTTCGCTAATTTATTTCAGCTGGTTTCACAAAGAAAAACCGAAAAAATAATAAATTATTTTTCAACTTGAAATAATAATGGAAACATTCTTTCATGAAGGGGGGGGGAAAAAAAGCGGAAATACCATGTTTCTGATATTGAAACATAAAATCAATTGCTTTCGCCGAACAACCAAATTAAGTAAAATTTTCGTAGCAGTACTGTCCACCTCTGAGAAGTTGAGCTATGGCCTTGAACAAACCAATTTCTTTCAAGGGAGAGCAATCAATAAGAAGAGGAATTGTTAGTCGCAGAGTTGGGCTACCACTGCAATCCTTTTATTGGCGAAAATATCTTGTACCACTTGCTACTTCTTATATGAATTATATGGTTCCTCAAATGGGTAAAAACACTGCAAACTAAATACGCAAGTTTTTAAACCGTATTTCCTCACCGCCATTTCAACAAATGGAATCGTTTAATCGGTCGGGCAGCGGAGCTCAACTTACCAGAGGTGAACAGTATGTCCAAGAACTAACAAATAGTCGAGCACTGACCTCGTCCGTCTCCGAGACGTCGATGCTTCCGTTGGCGTCGTCGTCCAGCTGTCGATGCAGGCCACGGATCGCCTCGTAGCCCACAGGATCATCGCAAGCATTGACAATACTGCAATCCCAATCTACAAGAAATAAATAAATACAATTGACATGAATTCGTTTTTAAAAAACTCAAATCGCATTTTTCGCAATCAAGACCGAAAATGGGGGGGGGGGGGAACCTTGTGTGTTGAGAAATAAGGAAAATACGCACAAATGGTTTTACATCTGCCACAACTCTACAGCATTTTTTCTACCATTCTCTACCTTTTTTTAGCACAGGATTACCATAGCATACGATGATTCAGTTTGGAATTCTACCTTTACACCACAGTCTTATTGATCAAGACCAGGAGCAACCGCAGAGGTATTGATTTGGAATGAGAACTTGGAGGACTTGGTGATCATTACAGATTTAACGGGCACCAGCTACCATTTGCGATCACGAAAGATTTTCGATCGGCTAGTATCGAACCAGTTAGAACGTCTTACCTTTCAATCCACTGAAATCCCTAGTGGTTAGATTTTTTAATACACTATGCACACATGTATTAACGCATGAATACACCAATGCGTGAGATTTACTTGCGGCATATGTGCACTTAAATACAATATCAAATATACATTATACCACACACAGGTATTTGTAACGGTTCTACACGTGTATACTATGCATTGAAAATCGAAAAAAAGCCTCGAAATTTCAGTAAATCGTATTTTTACGCTTCGTATTTCAAATAAAAATTTAGCATCGTGGAAAATTGAAGTTGAATTTTAAAAAGTAATACATTTGAATGATTATTAATTTTTTAAAAATAAAAGACCAACTTTTTAAAGGTACTTTTTTGACCTTTCAAAGTCAAAACAGTATGCATCTTTTCCCCTTTTCCATCTCATCCTTAGAACCATCACCATTATGTTCCTATAACTGTCTTCATAGATTTCACTCCGCTGAAATGAATTTCACTGATCCAAAAGAATACTTTCATGCCTCGAAAAAAATTCGAGCATTATCTCTAGGACTCCTTTTTTTATCTTGAGAACAGATACCTAATATCCGCCTCTATTTCTTTGGTGACCTCTCTGGACAGAAAAAAGGTATTAAAAAATCTGCTGTGGAGGTGGGTTTCACCGATACCTTGTGAGGCCTCAACTTACAACTCATTTCAGGACGCGAGGATTTCATTATCAAATCTTTGTTGAAAACTTTTCGTCAAGTTTTTACTCCGTAATTGGTTCGCATAAACTACTCGTTATTTTTGACAGGGGCACCGCGATAGGAGGTCACGGGAGGCCAATGTGACCTCTATATTCGGCAAATTTGGAGATATAATTGCATACTGCAATTTTCAAATGTCTCTTTTCACAAGATCAACTTATATGTGCATGTGCGCATTTCATTCTCCGGCAAAAATTGGATGGGTGCCTTTAATTTTTGATCACACTTTCATACCTGAAATCTAGTTCACAGCCCTCTCTTATAAGTTGAGAGAAATCTAACTCGTGAAAAGTTGGAGAAATCTGCCTAATTATTTTAGGAACGAAAAATCGCAGAACTCGCCCTCTGTGACCTCCGTTTTAAGCTTCCATATGCTTTACTTGGTCTTAATTGAAGTCAAATAACACTTTCTGCTTTGAACTGAAAAATGTATGCAGCAAACTCATACCGAATATTAAAAAAAATATATTCACTTTTTCTTACTAAAAATATTGCATTTCAAAAGATCGAAAGTTGTTGCAAGAAACAAATCACAGTCAACGAGGGCAACTTTGCTAAGTGGAACATCTTTGTCGATTTTTGAAACTGTAATAAGGTCCAAAACTAGTTAATAGATGGGGCAGTGTCTTTGTGTAATGAGACTGCATCTATTAGCTGACTTTGAAACGAAGTAGAGCGCCAAACATAAAATCTTTTTCAAAATGTGGCAAAGAAGTCCCAATTGGCAAACTTGTTCCGGAACTTCGCTTTGTGCTCTACATCCATGGAACAATATCACATATCACACTCCAGGTTCCCCCCGTACTAACTGCTATTTGTAGTTTAATCAGTTGGATGGGACCCTGAAGAAAGCTCTGTTTTTTTTTTTTTTTTTTTTTTTTTTTTAATCCAGACCAGAAGCAGAGCAATCCCTGGTCCAGCACTCCCAAAGGTGTTGATTCACTCCGAGGATTTTGTGACCACGACATATTTAAGGTGCTACAGCCACCATTAACGAACACGGAGGATATTTGACCGGCTGGCATCGAACCCAAGACCCTTCGGTTAAGAGTGCGACACCTTACCGATCAGGCCACCGCAGATGGAACAATAGCAAAGTTGTACGTAATCATACCAAATACACATTATGGCGATCAGAAAATGATTTGGATTAGAAAGCACTCGCATTGTACGTTCGCAGCCTTAATAAAAAAAATACAATTCCAAAATATGCATGTTCGCCATTGAATAAGATATGAAAAATCAACGATCTCAAGTGTCAATAAAGAGAAAACAAAAGCACAAGGCGAGAATTCAAAGAGACTACATGTGGAGGGGGTGTTAAAGTGAATAGATAGAGCTCAAAAAGAAAATCCACTCAAGGTTCAAGCACCACTAAGTGCTCCGAGCTCTTAAATGGGTTTTTATCAAACTATACGATAACATTAAATGACGCTGGAAAACGCGCAACAACCCTCCTTCCTTTTCCGGGCTATTTCAAGTGTCCAAGTAATAGAGCAATGGGATACTGATATTGATTGAATTTCTTTGATCAAGTCACACAAAAGAATTGCCATATTGTCATAAATAGTTTGATTAATTAAAGAAAGTAACCATTTTCGTTCTTGTTACTGTTTTTAACTATAATTTCCATATTTTGATCACCTATTTCAAGTTTAAACTAACTGCATTGTAGTTCAAATCAAGTTTACATATTAAAACAACGTAATTTGAAGACATTTGATTATTATCCTGTTTTAGAGGACTATATAATGGACTATAACTCAATAAGTGGACAGTTTATCGATTTCTACGGCCACAATACAGGGTTCTCTTTAGGGTTTACTTCATATATTAAATCTGGTGAGACTTATGACCTTGAATTGGGGGAAAAATATACATTTGAACACAGACGCGGATTTGCCATGCCGCAATCGCGAGGGGTCCCCACATGACCAGGGTCTCCGAAGGAGTTCCAAAAAAGCACATGAGAAATATTTTACATAGTTCTGCTCAGCTCCAAGAGGACTCCAAAATGCATTGCAGGCCTCCCCAAACCTGTAAAACTGACACTATTTGAACGAAGTTATTCTTATTATTATTAGTAAACAGCTACAATTCCCGGCGATGCACGGTCTGCTTCAAAAATGAAAGTTGTGTCAAGTGACGCATGTGCAACAATCAAGCTTAAATAAAAAGACAGAAAAAGCGCAAAAATTCTCTTCAAAGTGTAGAAAAGAGCAATTTAATGACTCAAAATTTAAATTTAGCTTTATTTGTTTTGCTTTTTTTTTAATTCCAAAAAGTTAGCCATTGTTATTAATAGGAATATAAATTCTGTTTTATGGATTTTCTGGCGACCTCCCTCCCCCTTATGTGAATCCTTGAGCACAAAGGACCATTGAGAAGAAATAAAAGGAGGACAGAGTGAAGCCTTTTATTCTTGAAGCAAAGATCCTAAGACGCATGACAGCATTTAAAGTAAAGTATTGGATGAAACTAGGTTCCTTTCATTAGTTTTATGCAAAACGTGTCGCCTATTCGTCGTAGTTAAATCACGTGACTCGGGATCTTTGCCTCAGTTTTTCCTAAGCCAATGATTGGGCCTGCTCCCTCCAGCTACTGATTCCTGTTCTAAACAAAGGACCACTGTGCCAAATTTCGCAAAGATTCGACGTAAACAGTGGATTTGTCATTTGTATAAGGAACATACACATACACACACATAAACAGCCCCCCTTTTTTTGACATATATAGATATATTAACCTAAACAAGAATAACAATATAACAACAATGATTAATAATCGTGCATGATTTACAATAAATAAGAGAAACATCTCCCTGAAATAAATATTATTTAAAGAAGTTCATTTTAGTTCACTCTTATCGCGAAATTACGAACATTTTTCGCTTCGTTATAAAAATGAAATATTTTAGAAAAAATGAAAAACTTAACTTGCAACTATGAACTTCAATGTGTCAGATTCGAGATTTCAGGCACATGCCAGATAAATAAGTAAGATATGAAGAGAACTATCTCCAGAACAACTCACATGACATAAACGCAACACTCATAGTGAATAAATCATTCCGTACCATACATTTATTTTATAAATTTTCCAAAATAATGTCAATATTTGTTAGGATAAAAAAACATTATTAAGAGGAAAGGGTGTAGATTAAATTTAATTAGAGCCACAAACTCCAACCTGAGCAAAAAAAAAAAAAAAAAAATTAAAGATTGACAAATAGCAATTTTCAAGAAATGTCAACTATTTTCCAATTTTCTAGTACAAACATAAGCATTCTGCAATTTCTTCAACTCTAGTGAAGTTTCCGATGAAACCATGCCTCTATTATTGCTATTTATTTAAGTAATGATCCGAACATACCCATACTCCTAATTGCAAAACCATACCAACAAACGCATCTGTTGTCTTCAAGATCAAATTGTGATTAATAGACTTTTTCTCTCCACCTTGTCACCAGCCAGCATCGTAAAAAAGCAGGTGATGAAACAGGTGCCTCCTCTTCAGAAAGAGGCAACAACATTACGAAATTGTGTGTTAAGCTATTCGTGTCATAACTAGCTCTCATTTTCGGCCTACTTATTTTACAGGGAAACAGCTCCCACGTTCGGTGTTAAGCATGATTTCGCACGTTGGGCTACAACCTGAGTACAAAGTATAAATTTTAACATCAGGTTAAAACAAGAAGTACACCCAGAAATAAGCAGGCCTATTTTCAATTAGCAACTGAACTTCGTAATATTACCTGCCAAAAGCCTTTTTTTTTTTTTTTTTTTTTGCTTTTTATGTTTTTTTTTTTTTTTTTTTTTACTAAAACTCGTTTTTTTTTTAGTTAGAGCAGTTAATTTAAAACAAATCAGAACATTGTAACATGAAGGAAAATTATTAGTTTTTGCAAAAATGATGCCCATTTCGTTCCTCCCAATTCGCTAGGTATCATGTTTGTAGTAAGTTATAATTTTGTAAATATTTTTTAAAAAAGAGTGCCCACCTTAAAATCGATTGAAAACAAGGTAAGAACTAGTTACTTTAATTAAGCGATGTTGAAACAACTTTTTCTTGTGAAGTGTCGTTGTTTGTTTACAATAAGAAATAGATTTCAAAAGAAAATTCGCACCTAACTTCCTGATCAGGAGAATACTGTGGCAGTCTTGGTGTCCTTATTGAGTTTACTGCCCTCTCCCTTTCCTAGAAATTCTATGTTTTTGACTCTTCCATCGAATGCCATGAATGCTGAGCCACACAATAAGGTAATGCACTAGTAGTGGCCACAGTTAAGCATATTTTATGTCTTTTTTAAACTGTGGGTCTACAATTTAATTCCAATTTTTTAGCTCAATGAACGTATTATAGCCCAACTATTCCTGAATCGTCCCATTTTCTAAAAATGCCATAACTTAAATGTTTTCATTTTTTTATCCATTTTTTCCCAAACTTCAAATTTGATCCAATAGTGGCCACTCCAAAATCTGAGATTTTCAGTAGTGGCCACATGCATGAGTCAGTAGAGGCCATCTGACATCCTTTCATTAAAATTCACATTACTCACTTTAAATTCAAATAACTGATGGATAAAATTGATTCAATATGATAGTTACATTAAGTACCAATATATTAATCGCATTTTTATTGTACATTTCTTTCTTCAAAGTACATACGTACTTAGGATAAAATAAAAAGTTTTTAGTAGAAAACTTGTATTTGTATTTTTTGTACGCTAATGTAAAAAATCAAGAAAATGAATGTACTTATAAGTATTCTACATATGAACTTTGGTAAGTATGAACTGAATAATTATCATCACTACAAAATCATCTTCACTAATAAAAAAGCTGAAAGTCTGTCTGTATATCTGGATCTTTGTCTGTCTGGATGTCTGCGACGCGCATAGCATCTAGACCGTTCGGCTGATTTTCATGAAATTTGGCACAAAGTTAGTTTGTAGCATGGGAGTGTGCACCTAGAAGCGATTTTTCGAAAATTCGATTTTGTTCGTTTTCTATTCCAATTTTAAGAACATTTTCTCGAGCAAAATTATAAGATGGACGAGTAAATTACCAAGTTATCATAACGTGGAACCGTAACATGGGCAAGCCAATTGGCGACAAGTCACCATACATTATTTGTAAATACATAGGCAAACCAAAAGACCTTTTAATTTTTCTACTACGGGCAAAGCCGTGCGGGTACCACTAGTTCATAAGAAAATAGTAAGTACACAATTCAATGTAATTCTAGGACAATTTGTTTCCTACAACTTAGCAAGGTATATCAATGGATATAGAAATTGGTAGCATAAGTTTTCAATACTACTAAAGGTAGGGTGTCCATGCACCTAGAAAGTCATGGATTTCGGCTATGATCAAAAATGGTCATGGAAAGTCATGATTTTCGGCAAAAAGTGCTCAAAAATCATGGAAATTGACAATTGGTCATGGATTTCGAGTTCAAGAACATGCATATTTATCGAATTCTACACATTAGCTTAAACTTACGCATCTTGGTAATTTTTTACGCTATTACGTGTTAATCCCAATTTTTCACACATTTCTAAATGCGATTGCATCTGCTTCTTTAATACTCGCTCTTTTTTCTTTTCGTTGTGATTTTACCTTTTGGTAAGACAAACATCCGCTTTACAGCCGGAAATGGACAAATCTATTATTTTTAGCGATCTCAACTTTTGCAGAAGCAGAGTCTCATTCAAATGAGCGGAATACGTACATCAAATTTTTACTTTCCCCCCTCATTCAGATAGATTCGTTTCATCTAAACGTTTGAAAATTCCATACAATCCGTGGTTGGACAGTATATTCATATAATTATTAGTTATGTAACAATTTTAATACATAATATTAAAAGTGTCTAGTTAAATATTAACCATTACCTAGAAAAAAGAAAATGCTTATGACTGTGCATCGACTAATGCATATTATTTATTTCTGAATCATTTAACTGTGAAAGTAGCTAACAGAAGAAAAATGAGTAAAACTGCTAATGCTAAATTAACTCCATTAAAATTGATAGAAATGTGAAATGAAAAATTAGATTTAAATAATGAAAAAAAAAAAACCCTTAGTTTTAAGTCTACAGATTGTAATTATAATATAAGAAAATAAAAAGTGGTTTGAGGGTGTATTTACTATTTTGAAGACTTGAGCTTGTGCTAATTGAAAATATCGGATATATACCAAAATATCCAATATATATCAAAATATCGGATATTTTCGATATTTTCGAAAATATCATGATACTTTCGAACCTCGCACATAATACATTAAAAATAAGATTTAAATATATCCAACAAAGATTGTTTGTGAGGAAGGGGGGGGGGGGGGGGTAAAGTTGGTATATTTCCAGCTGGGTGTCCGCGATGACCTGAACTTTGAACACCTCTGTCGGAGAACTACCACTTGCTGATACACAAAAAATATATAAAAACCGCCATTGAATTGCACAATAGACGACAGTACAGTGGCCGTCGCTTATATATGAATCACGTATGTTCTAAACAGTTTTGATTCCATAAAACGGCTGATCCAATAAAGCGGCTAATTCAATAAAGATGGATTTTGTTCTGTTTTTGACAATTTGATTCATTAAAACGGTTGATTCAATTACCACTGATTCAATTAACCGGCGTCCACTGTAATAGATTAAAAGACGATATGTAGAATTTTTCTTGCTAACACTCCTTTACGTCAATCATGTATAATTAAAACATGCTGAATCAACGCTTAATTAAAAAATCGCAGTCCCCGTAATTATCTTCTTTTTTCCGCCAAACCATAGGTGTTAAGAAAAGTAAGGTCTTTTTGCTCGACAGATTTTTCATAAATTTGAGTTAGTTCCTCATTTGAATGAAACAGGGTTTCGGATTAAATTCAAGATACAGTACGAACTGCGCCCATCATGGTTACTTGTAAAAACTGCTCATTTGTCAACATAAATAGATTTCTGTTGGTCTGTCATCGGTTAAAATTCTAGACATACGAAATAACACCTCTGAAGTTACTACAAAAGTACTTTACTGATGCAAAAGATTTATATCTCAGTAAGAAGTAGAGATTTATATCTTAAAAAACGGTACCTGTAGTTCATTTTTTAAAGGAGAAAATAAAAAAACGTGCTTGGGTCTGACATTTTGTCCATCAATTATGCATGCATGGAGTATTTTCTTTCTCCTTCTTTTTTTTGCTAGTTACGGTAGGAAATACGTCTTATACCGCATTTCCCTACGTTTTGATAAAACTGGTGTGAATCTTTCCTCTCAGTTTTTGAAATATAAACTAATAAATTTTTCTTCGTACACCAAAAAAGACATGAAAATTAACACTTGTTTCATGTCCTTAAGCCAAATTTCATCTGTAGACAAAATAAAAATACAATGGACTCTCTCTATTTTGAACAGTCATGGGACCGAAAAAAGGGTTCAGATTATGGGGGTTTTCATTATAGAGGGAGACTGAAATTGCATGCATTTTTATTCTATTGCAATAATGGACTATGTTCAGTACTTTGTCAAGTGTACGAATTGATATAAAGGTTGGATTCTTGAAATACGTAGTTCAGTGGCAGAAACTTTGGGCTCATATTTCTCAGCTGAATGATTTTATGCGATGCAGCAATATCCACAAAAAAAAAAAAAAAAAATGTTTTTCTTCATCTTCTCCTCATCTTCTTAATACTCTTCAATCATTGTGATAAACTTGTGAAGGTATTTCAGGTTTTCCAGTTAGGTTCATAAGAATTCCCGAGTACTGATTGTGAACCTGTTCAGTACAAAGAGAGGTAATAATTGAAAGAGGTTAAAAATAGCGTTCATAATACTGGGGTGTTCATATTATAGGGTGTTCAGAGTACAGAGAAGTCAGCCTGTGCCTGTCTATGGAGTTCCGTCAAAATGTGTTCAGAATATCGGGATGTGCATATTAGGGAGTGTTCAGATAGAGAGAGCCCAGTGTGTGTTGAAAGTAACTTCTTTGTCCACTGCTAGCGGAATTAACGAGTATAAAGGAAGTAAATGAGTATAAAGGGAATATAACGAGTATAAGCCGAGAGGAAGAGAAGCTGCTGCACCAATCCCAGTGGCGAGTCCAGGGTTTTGTTTTAGGAGGGTTTGAGTTCATCACTATCTTATACAGTCTTAGTGTCGCAAACATTCATTGAAGTGTACAAAGGTATTTTTTCAACAAGGCGGGTAAAATAATATGGGAAGGGGGGAGGTGCTTAGGCAGCTCCTCAAATTTTTCAAAGTTATATGTAACGGAGGGAGCCCAGCTTTTGGTTTGGAGGGGGCACAATGCGCGTTGGTGGATCAGAGGCTCTTGTCTGGCAGAGGCTGCAGCCCCATAGCCCCTCCCCTAGACCTCCCACTATAAAATATATTTTTCTTTTTGACGTTTTGGACATGCTGCTGTGCTCAAAATTGTAGGAAAGACATGTACTTGCAACACTAACATGAATGTTCTACAGAAGAGACTGGTTCGAGAGAAGTAAAAGTTATTTCCTGACGGATCTAAGATTCTATCATTAAGATCTGGCACTACGCCACACGTCAAAGACGTTTGGAAACTTCATAACCTAGAATTGTACAAAGGTATTCTCTATTTTATTCTATTGTCCTGTCAATTCCCGAGGCATTAACCCCATACGAAATAATTGATTTATTTGTAAGAGTCGCCTTCTACTTGTACATTGTACAACAAAACAGAAACTCGTTCTGTGATTAATTCATACTTACTAGTGATCAAAAATCCATCGTCACGGCTAATTTAGTGGAATCGCACAAGAGTGCTCCTGAAAGATAAGAACAAGGCTATGATTTGGTGGGGAAAAGGTGTTTTTGGAAAACGGGACTCCCACTGCGAACCCCCCCCCCCGATATACTGCATTTCAATGCACATTACAGTTAATTTTTAGATAAATTTCAGATTTCAGACACCAACAAAAACATTAGTTGTTGCCCTTCTTCAACTTTTCGCTTTCTTTACGTTTACCATAAAGTGTATAAGGATTCACCAAAAAAAAAAAAAAAAAACCTGTGCATTAAAAATACGTATTTAAGAAGAATAACTTGTAAAGCGTGTTTATGAGAACACGCATCTTAGATTATTTAACAGAGAGTATGAAAGTCATGTAGTGTCCAGTGGCCATATCAATTTTTTTCCATTTAGTTTATTTATTCATTTACTTAATTCAGAAAACTAGAACTAGACAACAGTTAACAATTTTGAAGTCTGTTGGATACGTTCTTCAACAGAATGGTGGTGACACAAAATAAAGCTCAGCCACACAACAAAGATGATAATATAATGATGTGGCGAAAATACAGTAGACCCTCATCAATCTGGATTAATAGGGGATCCATCTAGTCCGCATTAATGAAAGTACGAATTAAACAAAATAATTTATAAACTGAGCCAAGATACATAACAAAGTACTAGTGTAAAAACTGTACTAAAATTGTGCTTTAAGTTCAAGGAGGATGAAACATAAAATTGAGTAAAGAGAAAATAGCAAAACACATTACAAAAATACAAAATACGGACTACAAGATAACATTATTGCGCTAACTCGCCTTTTGCTTATCCAGTATGTACATTTAAATGGCTGTCCAGATAAAGCTAAGTTCACTTTAATCGAGTCCGAATTTATGAGGGTACGAAAAATTGATTACCTTTCTTACTTCCCACAAGGAAGTAAAAAAGAAAAAAAAAAAAAATCTTAGAAAATAAGCTATGAAATGAGGCAATGAGATGCAAAGGATTTAAGTGGACATTTCAATAAGTTTTGAGTAAAACGTTTTTAAAGTTCTGGTCCTAGGTAGGCTTTCATTGAAAATTTTTTCTAAATCAAGCCGTATAGCAGTACCTTCCTGGGGTACTAGTATTATCTCTTGCCTCAAAAACAGAGGAGAGGTTCACCTACCATTTGTACGGATGGTTACCTCCAAATTCTTAATTTTGGCACTTACATACCTTTGCTTCTCCCCACTGCATCAATTAAAGTTCTTAAATTGAAAAATTCTTAAATAGTAATCTATGCAGCAAAACTAAACGATTTATGCACGGCTTACCAGTTTAAAAATTTCTAAATGAGTACTATCGATTTTATATTTTAGTTTACAAGTTCATTCGTTGATAGGAAGGTGTTTTTTTTTTTTTTTTCTGAACTCAGCAAGCTAAAAAAGCACATATATATCACTTGCAGTAGGATTTTCCTTTCCTTTAAGTCTCCTTACTCTTGCTTATTTACAAAAAGTTCTTAAGACTCACTACTTTTTAAAACGCATTCTTTCTGAAGGCGACAAAAACGCGAAATAATGTCTTGACATATATCTGCGCAAAACTGAAAAATATTCATTGTTTCCGACTTGGCTGACAGTCAAACAATGGAAGAGAAAAACTATTTTGCAGAGAATATGTCTTTTAAATCTAAATTACGTGTTTAAAAAAAATAACTAATAATAACTTGGGATTTAAACAAACTGTTACATCTCAACTCTAGAAGTATTGCGCATGTGGCGCCATCGCAGTTGTTAAAAGGCTCGCACATTCTGCTTCGGCAGTCGTTACCTGAAGACTCAGGTGCAGGTTCACCGAGATTTGTTTGCACATTATGTTTAGTTACATAATAAAAGTGTTCTACCTACGTTTTATCAATTTACCATTTTAAAAATACAGTCCACTATAAATTAAACCAGTGAACCTTACCACAAACTTTATTTCTGTAATAAATATAATGTGGTAAGCTGTATGCAGGTTTATTTAGTATGGAAAAGTATTTCAGCACGAAGCTAACAGATGCATCTGGTTACCTCTAGAAATAGTTATAAATAATGTAGCTATGCTGCTACCATGAAGAGAGAAAGTTTCTGTTGCTTTACTTTAAGTTACTCATAACTCGTGCTATAGTTGAAAAAACATATTTGAAGGATGTGGGGTCGTTTCCAAAATTTTAAAAGTATTTTTTCTGAAAGAGCATGCTTAAAAACATAGGATCTGACCATTTTTTAAATAATTTGACTAAGTTTTTTTTTTTTTTTTTAATTACCTAAATCAGTGCGCTTTTTATTGTTTACGCTTCTGCCGACATCACAAATGATGAAATGCCATTCACTGTTACCATTTGGCGAAAATAATATTTAATTTGCATCTTTACTCATGTGTACTGGCAGCGATATGGTTGATAGCAAACATTGAGCGCAATATTTAATTCGCTTCGTGATTATCATAACATGGAATCGCGGCAGACAGATGCGCCAAAAGTACATAATTTGTGACGTCCTAAAGACCACGCCTTGTTTGAAAAATCAGACATTTAAAAAAAAATAATTAAAAAATAGCTGTTGGGAAAATGAAAGTATTTTCTGGGTCATTTATTTATTTTAATCATCATTTTATATTAAAATTTATTTTTCACCACATTAATTATTTTATTTTATTTACATGGTACACGTTTTACGATCTTTAATAAAACCTCGATTTTACGTTTCTCAAGGGACTGGCTTCAAAAAAAAAAACGTAAAATACGGGAATACATAGCAAACAAAAGTAAAACAGAAAAACGATGTCGTAGTAACGATGACTCTTTTGAAAGGTGTAATATTTGTATTTTACGAAAAGAACATTATTGTACGTGCCATTTTAAATCCTTTTAACACATTTACTTTCAAACCCGGGCGTTGAGGTTGAAAATAATCTTAGTAGTGGACTGTTTTTAACGTCATCGAGTTCAAAGTAAATGCAGCGTCTTCTAGGATTGAATCGAATAAATGCAAGTTTTTTTTTTTTTTTTTCTGGTCTTTATGAGAAAGAAAATAGTCTTTTATTATTTGTAAGCTCTTTAATGCAATATTGAAAAAAGGAAAGAGCTGTTCTTCTTGCTCATCTTCACTGGCGGATGAAAAGTTCATAAGGTCGGCTACAGATGGAGCAGCAGAATTTCTGTTTGCATAAAATTAACATCCAACAGCGTAGATTAGCTTAAAACGAGCTGATGTGTATATCACACGACTTCCTTTTACTCCAATTTAATGTCATTTTCTCATTATTGGCAGCTTTAATGTGATTCAATAGTTTACTCTCTAAATATCACCAAGATTGGTCAAATTAAAATCAAATTATAAAAAAAAAATCGCCAAGTTTGCGACAAAACTTGGCGACCAAAAGACTGGCGATATATCGCCAAGTTTCCGACAAATTATAACACCACTTGAGTTTACATCGAAATTATCAATGATTTCTAACCAAAAAGGGGCAAAACACCCCCTTTGGAGAATCCGAGTACAACCAAAAAAGAAGGTGCACAATTAGACCCCACTAGGAGTCTACGTACCAAATTTCAACTTTCTAGGACATTCCGTTCTTGAGTTATGCGACATACATACATACGCACATACATACACATACAGACATCACAAGAAAACTCGTTGCAGTTAACTCGGGGTCGTCGAAATGGATATTTCGGGTGTCTGTACGTCCTAGGTACGTTACCCACGTGTGGTCGGGTTGAAAAATAAACTCAACATTCATTCGGGGTTGAGCAAAATGAAAATTAAGGCCGACTTTTGAGTGAAATTTTTTTCGCGAATACAATACTTCCTTTTTTGTAAAAGAAAGTAAAAAGGACAAAAGGAAACATATTGCTTATTTTAGAACATTTCTTTTTTTTAAAAACTTCTCACGAAAACGTAAAATGCGGGAAAGTTATAAATGACCAACTTTCCATCCAGGTCAAATTAATACTATTAGTATCATGGGCGGATTTATGGGGGGCAGAGGGGGGCAATGCCCCCCCAGTTTTGGGAGGACTTTATGTAGTAACAACACATTTTCCAAAATTTTTTTCACATTATTTTTTTTCTTTTTTGACTAGTTCAGATGGGCATGGGTGAATTTATAGGAGGGGGCCATAGGGGCAATGCCCCCCAGTTTTGGGAGGACTTTAAATAGTAACAACACATCTTCCAAAATCTTAAAACGAAAAATCATTATTATTTTTTTATTTTTTTTTTGAATAGTTCAATGAAAATGAAGAGGATAGTGAATGTCCTTTTCTGATGGGAGAAAAGAAAAAAAAGAACATTAAATACAAATAGTACAGCTGTCACTAGGGTGCTGAAAATATGCCCTAAATTCACTATTTTGGACTGAAAACCATTTGGGCGAGTATACAAATGAAAATATAGTCAAAAAGAGCTATGCATTCAGCTGCAACACTTATAATAATTGACGATTATTTTTAAATTAGAACCTAAAACAAAGGGAACCCCCCCCCTCCCCCCATTATCAGAACAATCTGCTTGTTATGATTTGTTTTCTTTCTTTTCAGAATGTTTATTTTCAATTTGCGTGATTTCAAAAACTAGATATTTTGTGTTGTTACAGACGAAAGATTTTGAAGAACCTTCTGGATTCACACGTTCAGATTGGTAAAATTGTAAAAATCCTTTAACCGTAAAAACTGACGAACTTTCGTAAAAATTACAAAAATCTGCAGGTAATAGGGCCGGATTTGCCTATAAGATAAACAAGCTATAGCTTCGGGCCACTGCTTTGAAGTGGGTTCGTAACTCGTAAAAAATTGCATGATTTGTTCCTTGAAAAATGGAAAGTGCTTGAGAAAACCAATTTCACCTTCAAGTGCTTGAAAACCTTGAATGTTTGGAAAACATAAGGTGACTACAAACCTTAAATTTTAAAATTTCTAACAAATGGTAGGGGGAGGAATGCCAAAATATGTCAAATTCAGCTCTTTGCTACATCCTGCATCAAAAAAGTAAAAATCATGGTTCTTATGTTTGTAACATATTGCTTGAAATAAATTTTTCTGACTCACATGTTTCATATTTTGCTATTTATTTAATCCCGAATGCAGTACTGTCTGATCTCGAAAGCCGCGACTAGCACCGTTGAACGGTTCTATTTTAAAAAGGGGTGACAGCTTGTTGAAGAGAATGCACCATGGTAGCATTTCTGCTAAAAAAAAAAAGCCTCAACCCGAACCAACATCTTTAATAAACAAATCCAACGGAAAACAAAAAAAAAAAAAAAAATCCCCCTCACATTCGTTATCTTTCTTATCAATATCTCCCCTATTTTGATAAAATCAGAAGCGACCTGACGCATGCGCAAATTTGAGGAAGGCTGCGGTTTAAAATGTCAAACAGTATTTTGGAAATTCTTTTGTATTGATTGTTTTTATCTTGCTTCTACTGCATATTGTTAATCTGTTTAGCCCAGAAAAAAAAATGATACACTACCTCCATTCCTTTTCGTTTTCTGCACTGCTTATAATTTAAAAAGAAGGTTATTGCAATGAGAATTCTATAGTTTACTTTTTTCTTTTAAACTTAAAAGAGATTGGAAAGTGCAAATGAAGTGCCTTAAATTATTAAATGTTCTAAAATCCTTGAAAAAAATTGGCACAGTATAACCTACTAGGGCTCTTGGGCTAAAACATCCAATCTAACCAACCAAACCTTGAAAATAATTAGACAAGTCTTTGAAACTCCTAAGCAAAGTGTACTTCGATTTTATTTCTTATCAAGTGTATAAATTACGAATTGTTCTAATAAATAGTATGTTACTATCATGTTACATATTTTCTAATCCTGTACAGCATTTTTTTAAAGTATTAACTTACATCACAAAGCACATTTAAATCATAAAACTTAAAAAAAAAAAAAAAATTGTCGATTTTTTCCCGAGATTTTTGTTTTTCCAATTAACCCTTATTAGGCTTCAAAATGCACAATTTTACATCCATTTTACAAAATTTCCTCCGGGGGAGAAACCCCCGGACCCCCTAAATTTGGGGATATTCTTTATCCCACTTAAAAGGGAGCCCTGCGTCACTCTCTTGATACCAGTCACCTCTCTTAAGGTCAATTCAAAAAGGACAGCAAGAGAGGGGGAAGAGGCAATTTAAAATGTTGCTCAAAAAAAAAAAAAAAAAACCTGCCCCCCCCCCCCCCCCCCAGGAACTCGGTCCTAAAATCCGCCTATGATTAGTATACCGAAAAACTGGGACCTGATAACAAAAATGTGAAATGTGGGAGAAATGCAGATTTGGGGGACGTAAAATCGAAGTTTCACAGTATTTTTAAATATTAATTTCATGTTCGGTTTTAATTATAAAAGGACATTGAACAACGCAAAATCCTAAGTCTGATAAAAAATATTTTCAATAATCTGATTTTAAAAAAGTCTGATATGAATTAAAAATTATATATAACATAGAATAAAAAAGATTTTTTTCTTTTTTAATTCCCTGATAACAGAATTCCATTACATAACGAGCTGATGTGTGCACCACATGACTTCCTTTTACTCCAATTTAATGTCATTTCACCATTATTGGCAATTTTAATGTGATTCAATTGTTTATGTACTCTCTAAGTATCACCAACAGTGGCCAAACTGAAACCAAATTAAAAAAAAAAATTAAAAACAATCTCCAAATTTCTCGCCAAGCTGGCGACAAAACTTGGTGACCAAAAGCCTGGTGATATATCACCAAGTGTCCGACAAATTTTAAGACAACTTGAGTTTACATGGAAATTAACAATGATTTCTCCCCAAAAAGGGGCAAAAGACCCCTTAGGCAACATCCGAATGCAACCAAAATTGAAGGTGCACAACTAGATTCCACTAGGAGTCCACGTAGCAAATTTCAACTTTCTAGGACATCCCGTTTTTGAGTTATGCGAGATACATACACACATACATATGTACATACGGACGTCAAGAGAAAATTCGTTGTAATTAACTCGGGGGTCGTCAAAATGGATATTTCTGGTGTCTGTACGTTACTAAGCATATATCCACGTGCGGTCGGGTCGCAAAAAAAAAAAAAAAAAAAAAAAACTCAACATTCATTCGGGGGTGAGAAAAATGGAAGTTAAGGCCGATTTTTGAGTGTAAATTTTTTCGCGAATACCATACTTCCTTTTTTGTAAAAGGTAGTAACAAGAGTTTTACACTTGAAACATGGAAAATCTGATTTTTCCTTTCATCCACTTTGTCTATTTTGCCTAATTTTTTCCTCTGCCCCGCACTTTTTAGAACTTTAAGTGGAGAAAATAACTGCATGCAGAATTTTGGACCTACTAGCTAGGGTGTCTAGATACCTTTGATGTAAAATCAGGACAACGTTTCTTAACATATGTGAAAGATAATTAGATGATATCTTATTCAGCAAATTTTTGTCACCTAGATTTTTTCATATATTTTGCCGTACGATAAAGAAAGCTTTACCGAATGAATATTAATATTTCTGCAATTACTGGAACAAATACATGTGCTACAGTAAATCAATGCTTTTAATCTGAGACGTTATTTGGATGTCCTAGTCCCAGAATCAACGAGCTGATGTGTGCATCACATGACTTCCTTTTACTCCAATTTGTCATTTTCTCATTATTGGCCGTTTTAATGTGATTCAATAGTTTACTCTCTAAATATCACCAAAAGTGGTCAAATTGAAACCAAATTATAAAGAAAAAAAATCGCCAAGTTGGCGACAAAACTGGGCGACCAAAAGACTGGTAATATATCGCCAAGCTTCGGACAAATTATAACACCACTTGAGTTTACATCGAAATTATCAAATATTTCAACCCAAAAAGGTGCAAAAGACCCCCTTTGGAGCATCTGAATACAACCAAAAAAGAAGGTGCACAACTAGACCCCACTAGGAGTCTACGTACCAAATTTCAACTTTCTAGGACATTCTGTTCTTGAGTTATGCGACATACATACACACATACATACGTCACGAGAAAACTCGTTGTAAATAACTCGGGGATCGTCAAAATGGATATTTCGGGTGTCTGTACGTTCCTAGGCATATATCCACGTGTGGTCGGTTGAAAAAAAAAACTCAACATTCATTCGGGGGTGAGCAAAATGGAAATTAAGGCCGATTTTTGTGTAAAATTTTTTTCGCGAATACAATACTTCCTTTTTTTGTAAAAGGAAGTAAAAATAGCACTTTTAATTTGCTTATCGTAAAGTTTTACGAAAATTCGGGACAAATTAGGATCACAACTCAAATTTCAGGACATTTTCAGAATCAGGACGAGCTGCTGATAATCAGGACATCTGGGCAATCTAAACCAGGGGTCTACAACTTTTTTTGCTGAAGTGTCACATTGTAAACTTTTGGAGGTAAGGCGGGTCAACAATCCAACATTAATAAAGAATAAATACCTTTGTGCTGAAAAATTAAAAAGTCAGTAATCCAACGTTATTAAGCACAAAACTTGGAAATGATTGCAGACACGTGTTTCGGTGTTACAAGGAACACCTTTTTCAATGCAAAGAAGTGTGAGCTTTTGGATGAAAAGTCATCCGAGAAAAGCAACACGGTGGAACAGGAGATAGTATAAATATCAAAAAATAGAAATTAAACAAAACAAAAAAGATAAAATGACGCATGGAGACAAAATTTATTATATAATTCCATCAGGAAAAAACCGTTAAGTAATAAATTTTAAAAGAAAACCCATAAACAATGCAAAAAGTCCAAAAATGAAACCACTCTGAATAAATTAGCAATAAATTTACCAGCGGGAAAAACTATGTATGGAAGCAATGTATCAAATGGAGAAATGCAGAAAAAACCGAGTGAATGATAAACATATCGGAATTAGTTAATCACAAAACGAAATAAGAAAGCAAAAAATGAAAAAATAAAAGTAAGAAATGTACGACGTTTACATGAAAATAATAGAAAATCTAAACCAATTTTAACAAAGGAGTCCACATAGAGGAAAAATAGGGAATTGCAGTAAGATCGTTAACTAAATTAGAACGGTTCCTCAGGATGTGAAAAGATTCCCAAAAATCAAGATCCAACGAATTGGGGCATTTTTGGATAATTTGATAAGAGTTAAAATCAAAAGTGATTCGATTCCCAACAGTGTTGAGCAATACTGGATTTATTCAGCTGTTGTTTTCTTACATAGCTTTGATGTTCTTTTAACCGAAATTTCAAAGAACGGCGGGTCTGTCCGACGTATCCGAGTCCGCAATTGCAAACAATTTTATAGATCCCACAGCAATTAAGAGGAATTCTCTTGTGAAAAAGAACAGAATAATTGCCTTCCATTTCTGGATGTTCTCGTTTCTCGAACTGAGTCCGGTTTTGAAACTACGGTTTATCGTAAACCTTTTGCTGTTTCCTTACCCCCACATAGATTATCGTCTCACCCTCCTAATCAAAAATATTCAGCTTTCAACACATATGTTTATCGTGCAATGAATATTTGTTCTTCACCTTGAGCTTCTTAATGCGGAACTTAACTATATAAGAGCTGTGGCTGTTGATAGAGACTATCCGCCCACCTTAGTTGATTCCATTTATAAAAAACTTTGCAAAAAATCTCAAAATGTTGTTCTTAATAGAACTTTTAACACTAAGAATTTAGTTGTTCTGCCTTTTTTCCCTGGTATCAGTTTTCAGGTTGCTAAGATTCTGAAGCGATTCCAATTCCAAGTGGTATTTTCTCCTATTAATAAACTTTCTTTCTCTTCTCTCAAAGATTCTATTCACCCTCTTAATTGCTGTGGGATCTATAAAATTGTTTGCAATTGCGGACTCGGATACATCGGACAGACCCGCCGTTCTTTGAAATTTCGGTTAAAAGAACATCAAAGCTATGTAAGAAAACAACAGCTGAATAAATCCAGTATTGCTCAACACTGTTGGGAATCGAATCACTCTTTTGATTTTAACTCTTATCAAATTATCCAAAAATGCCCCAATTCGTTGGATCTTGATTTTTGGGAATCTTTTCACATCCTGAGGAACCGTTCTAATTTAGTTAACGATCTTACTGCAATTCCCTATTTCTCCTCTGTGTGGACTCCTTTGTTAAAATTGGTTTAGATTTTCTATTATTTTCATGTAAACGTCGTACATTTCTTACTTTTATTTTTTCATTTTTTGCTTTCTTATTTCGTTTTGTGATTAACTAATTCCGATATGTTTATCCTTCACTCGGTTTTTTCTGCATTTCTCCATTTGATACATTGCTTCCATACATAGTTTTTCCCGCTGGTAAATTTATTGCTAATTTATTCAGAGTGGTTTCATTTTTGGACTTTTTGCATTGTTTATGGGTTTTCTTTTAAAATTTATTACTTAACGGTTTTTTCCTGATGGAATTATATAATAAATTTTGTCTCCATGCGTCATTTTATCTTTTTTGTTTTGTTTAATTTCTATTTTTTGATATTTATACTATCTCCTGTTCCACCGTGTTGCTTTTCTCGGATGACTTTTCATCCAAAAGCTCACACTTCTTTGCATTGAAAAAGGTGTTCCTTGTAACACCGAAACACGTGTCTGCAATCATTTCTAAGTTTTGTGCTTAATAACGTTGGATTACTGACTTTTTAATCCAACATTATTTCAGTTCAGATGGGTTAGTTATTCCTGGTCAAATGAGGAGAAAGAACAGGTAAGCGACTATCCTCCAAAAATTTTTTTAAATTGAAGTCTCAAAAATGCAATTTTAAGCTATCTTTGGTGACTTTAGGGAGGAAAGTGAGCATTTTCCTCTAAAATGCTAAAAAAGAAATATATACTATCAAACTGAAAATATATATATATATGTTTTCAGCTTGCAAGCTTCCCGTGGGCCAGGAAAGATCTGCTCGCGGGGCGGATTTGGCCCGCGGCCCGTAGGCTGGAGAGCCTGACCTACACCAAGAACAGTTGTAATGAATGAACAGGAGGGGAAGAAAGAGAACTTTCGAGACAGTAGGGGTAAATAACTTAAGATCTATTCCGCAACTTCTCAGCACAGGCACAGATGGGCAAACAAAGCTCCATCTCAGATACGAGTCCAGCACAAAATTGATCATTTACCCTCCCCTTTCAAACATAAGGCGGAAAAAAAGCATTTGTTCTCACGACATTCATAAAACTTTGGAGGATCGAACTCTACATTTTCACGATTTTTCGTGATTGTACATTATAAAAGCACTTGCTTGTAAACGTTATGGTTTACAATATTAACTCGTAACAGCTATTTAAATGATCAGTGGGAATTTAATATAAAGCTCTCTTAATTAAAGTACGGCTTAATTAGTAAATTCAAATGTATGTTAAAAAATAGTATTTAGTAAATTTGAGGATATACTGGCAATTTATAATTTTGGTAGAATGCGTATTATTGATGTATTTCTCCTCCATCGTTTATTTTCACCTCAGAAATAATGACATTGATGCGGTCTGTCACGGAGGTGGGGAATTTTCCATTAATACAGACCTAATAGATTCATTTTTCAGCGATTTTTTTTTCTTCTTCGTTGCTACAATCTGCACATGTTAAGCATATGAAAACGTGTTCATTTCTTTTTTACAATCATTTACATCCCTGAAATTCAAGTTCACGGAGGTGAGAAGTCAAAATAACCTTACTAAGTTTTTGAAGCCAAGTCTATCTTTTTGTTTTTCGACAAAAATCTCACAACCTCAACTATGGCTGAAAATAAACAAGGAGGCTCCCTTGTATCACGGAAAATAAAATTTTATGTCATTACTGCCACGTGTTACTGTTAATGAGGAATGATATTTTGTGTTTATATAACGGAGATGAGAATTTATTGTGTGACATGACTCCTTGTCCCACTAAAACGAACTAAAACACAATATTGAAATATACTTGAATTTGGTAAGCTTAAGTAAACATAAATATTTATAATCTTTGAGTTTAAAACATAATTTGTACAATTATTCCATGCAATTCCGTTGGAAGTAAGTACACTAAAACAATCCTTTAATATGCATTATATTTCCTTTTCTCTTTATTTTCTCTGTGTAAGCAACTTTGAAAAAATTTACGAATTTCTATAATTGATTTGCTTTATTAAATAACTTACTTTCAGTCCTCGTATTATTAAGGTGAAAATTTAAAAGATGTTATGAAATTATTCCAATTAATTTGTATTGATGTATGTTTTTTGTAATTCAAATGTTATAAGTTATTTATCCTTCTGCATTGCTCAATTTGGAATGTTAATAAGTATTTACCATTATAATCATTGGCTTTTCTTTAGCAGCTCAAAAATCTTCATAATTAACAAATTAATTACTGTGAATTTAGTTCTAGCACTAACATTTTTAATTATGCAAGAATACACATTAAAAACATTGATGTTCCAGATAATCGACGTTATGTTTTTAGGTCGATCTATCTATCGATATCATCGATGTTTTAACCTTGAACATCGATGTTTTTTCATCAATGTCGTGGTCCCTGACCCGTGGAAACCTAAGAGAATATCGGGTTCAAAATTAAATTCTAAAATGACGCTGCACTATCTGTTTAGTGTCCAAGTAGTCAAAATTCATTGCAAAATGCAGAATCAGTGGATGTCCTTTCTCTCAATCTTACCATTATCACATTCTACACCAAATCTAGTTCTAATACGCCTTCTTTTATGCGATGATATTTTTTTTTATTATTTTACTAGAAAATCTCCTGTCAAGGTATGACGGGTAAAAATTGCTTCTACATTTGAACGAAGCAATTGCCTGTTTGGTGCTATTTTGATAGTTGAAATTTCGATCCTAACTCCAGTGGATTAACCCTAAACTCCAGTAGATAGCGTTCATTGTGGACCATTTTTTCGTTTCTTCATTCCCCTGAAATGACACTTTTACCAATAAAACAAGAAAATTACCGGATCCAGTTCAGCCTTGTCGAAATAAAGCATTTCCCTTCATGTCAAACATTTCAAAAAAAAAAAAATCAAATTATCACGCCGTGGCGCGAGTTTTATTCTTGATGACGTCAGCGTTACTCAATCATTCGCTTTTACATACCATGAGGATTAATACAGAATGGATACTCAATTAGGTGGTTGAATATACACTAGCTTATAAATATTATGATAACGTGTCACGACATTCGTCATGGTATGTGTATCAGGTGGAGATGATGTATCCGTCAACGCTGTAGACTCGCAAGTTCTGGTGCGATTTCTTCGTTCACAGGAAGAGTTTCTGAGCAGCAGTTCAAATCTTACATCAATTCTACACTAACATTCCCGCCAGAGAAATTAAACACTTTTGTTTACGACATAGATATATTCTCAAGTAAAAATGCAGTAGAGAACATTGAAACAGAAAACAAGATTTGACATTTGATATTTACTTTGGCAGGGTGAATCAAAACAGAGACTCAAAAATTGAGGCAGTCTTCCAGAAACAACCTTTTTTTCAAGGATAAATTCAAGAGATTGCTGAATTGCAGCATTAAAAGAATAGGTAGTAAAGAAAAAAGTCTTAAAATAAAATTGAATCTGAAGAATATAAGACGAAAGATAATAGAGAAAAAGTGAAAACAATAGAGAGACAGGATGAAACATTAAACACAAAGTAGACTTCTCTTAAAGCATCAAAGAAAACATGCTTCCATGAAAATAAAATATTTTAATTTTACAGTATTAAAACGGGTGTTTCCAGCTAAAGTTTTCCATGGTATCCACAGAAATCTTAGAAGGACCGGAAATTAATGTTCTTTTTTAAACAAATAATTTTTTAACAAGTTTTTATTTTTAATGAAAATGATTTAATTACCCTTTTAATGAACAACTTTTTGCTTTCTAGGGTGCAAAGTTTAAAATTCCTGATCGATGAAAATCAGTTTTAGAGCTTTTTGTTTGGAGGTGACATTTTGGATATCAGCCATTTTTTTCAAGTTTTTAGTCACATAGCATCAAATAAAAAATGAAATCAGATGGTATAATGTAGTGTGAGTAAGGAGGTGGTGGTGAAGCAACCCACTGTATTTTTTTTTTTTCTTTTTTTTTTAAAGCAGGATGGTCTTGTATAATCATGTTCCAGAACCATACGAGTTTATTCCAGCGATTGTCAACAGAAAAATGTTGACAATCGCTGGAATAAACTCGCTTGATATTGCATTCTCTGATTTGTCTTGATTCCTCTGCAAGCGACAAAAAACTTAAAAATTTAGCAGATACTCAAAATATATTCCTCACATATCAATCACCAGGGAATCACCAGATTTAGATTTAACGGGGTCCTAAGCTATTTTATATATGGGAACCCTTTTGTAGTTTGAACAACGTTTTTCTCGGTGGTGTAAGAGGCAATTTTTAATGTTTCCTTTTTTTTTCTGATACATACAGCAATACTTTTGCTTTTTGGTCATTTTTTTCCGGTTGTCTTTTTTGAATTGGCCTTAATGGTATCAAAAGACTCCCCTTTAAGGATATTCCCAATTGTGGGGGATCCGGGGGTTTCTCCCCCGGCAGAAAGTTTGAAAAATAGATAGAAAATTCTGCATTTTGAAGCCTTATAAGATGTAGTTGGAACTCCAAAAATATCAGGACAGAAGTAGGCAAAAAAAATAAATAAATAAATAAATCTAAACGCTTTTTTGCAAAATAAGATAATACACAGTAAAATTTGTTTTTGATTCGACAAACTAATGACAGCAGTTGACAGAGAGAACGAGCGTGGGAAGAGAAAAGACAATGCATTCATTGTTTCTTGCTCATATTGGCTCTCGGTAAAATTAGTTTTTAATCACCCCGCCAACCCACCGACAAATACAACAATGAATTACATATAAAATGATCGATAGTAAAAAATGCTTTAAAAGAAATGGTATACAAATTTAGAAAATAGGTTTCAAGAGAGTAACATATTTCCCATTTGAATAATTCATAATTTATGCACTTGATAGGAAATAAAATTGGAACCCACTTTGCTTAGGATTTTCAAAGATTTATATAATTATTTTCAAGAACTCTAGAGCAATTAAAATTATTTAACGCGCTTCATTTGCACTTTTCAGTCTGATATTTTAATAGTTGATTGGAAATTTTTAGTCCTGTTCTATTATTGTAAGAAAAAACTATTTTAAATTAAACAGAAAAAAGAAACTAGAGATTTGTCATGACATCAAGTGGTGGTGTTGTT
Source organism: Uloborus diversus (assembly GCF_026930045.1). NCBI lineage: Eukaryota > Metazoa > Arthropoda > Arachnida > Araneae > Uloboridae > Uloborus > Uloborus diversus. Next base: position 46,712 of record NW_026559085.1, on the reverse strand, counting down.
TTTTTTTTTTTTTTTTTTTTTTTTTTCTTTTTTTTTTTTCATGCTAAACGGATTGACTATACGCAGAAGAAATAAGATAAAAACGAGCAACACCAAAAGAGTTTACAAAATAATGCATTCAGAATTATATAAATAGCAAGATATGAAACATGTGAGTCACAAAAATTTGTAATATGTTTCAAAAAAAGGGGGGACCATAGTTTTTACATTTTTGGTGCAGGATGTAGCAAGGAGCTGAATTTGACATATATAGGCATTCCTTCTCCCTATCCTCTCCTATTTTTGTTATGTAGCCACACTTTTCCAAATTTTCAAAGTTTTCAGACACTAGGAAATGATTTTTTTTTTTTTTTTTTTTTTTCAAGTTGTTACTTTTCTTTTTTTGGAACGAATCATGCTAATTTCCGGGATTTGGGGGCCCTTAAGCTATAGCTTGTACGTAAATCTAGGCCTGCACACCCCGCAGGGAAAGTGACACAGCGCAAAAAGGGAAAGAAAAAAAAAAAACAGCGTTAGAGAAAACCAAGGTTTTACGAAATAGTAGTTTTAAGCAATTTAGTCTTAAATATTATAATATATTTTAAATGGTTAGTTTTTGTTACTACGCTACCATGCACCAGTTATGTAAGCTAACTTGGTGCGAGTTTTGTGGCAAGAAAGAGCATTCAATTTAGATTGTAAATCAATAGTTAATACATTTTCACCAAATTTTGAGTTGTATCACTTTCCTTTCCGGGGTGCGATATTTTGAACCAAAACAAATTAGTTTTCATAATCCGGGATTAAAACGTGCTCAATAGATGGCAAAAAGTTGTTGACAGTTGAAGGTAGGTATTGCATTTCATACTTGAAGATCGCGAGTAAAATATGATTCGGAATGTTGTGGAGATGGAGATACCCTTTTTTATTTTATTTCACAGCAGGGCGTAAAAACATATTTAGTCCTTGTGGTAGCAAAAGGATATTCATCTATCAAAATGCATACACAGGTGATTTTCTAGAACATTTTTAAGGCTGCCCGTTAACTATCTAAACAATGACGGGATGGGAGGTCACGGGCGGTCACTGTGACCTCCTAAAAATTTCCTTATTCGGCAAACTTTGTCTGACGATTCGGAAAAATTATCATCATTCGGTAAAATGAGAGTTTTCGCTCTCGCAAAAATTTAACTTTGGTGCGCCCGTCTTGATAACTACCAAACCATTCCTTGTTTCTCCACGTGCATGGGTCTGTAATAAAAGAGTTTCAACTCTTGATTTTGCACCATCAATGAAGTTTTTTACATAAAAAAACTAGCTGACTGAGCAAACGTTGTTCTGCCATATAAATATTTTCTAGTGAATACTTTGGTTGTTAATTAAAAAATAACGAATGTATTGTAAGTTTGTGGGGATGAGATCTTTGACAAAAAGAGGAATGGAACGCTGTAGACGATGATCACCGATAAAAAACAAAAACCACCGACCATTCATTTTCTCAATACAGTAACACACACACACAAAAAAAAAATTGTATCGTGCAAAATTTGGCAAGTACTGCTTTGTGATACAAAACAAATGCAGAATAAAATGTCAAAATGAGGCGACGCTCCGGCAAAACGTCGGAAAACTCTCAATGATTTAAAAACATTTTGCTGCCATCTTCTGCTTGTCTACAAATAAAATGTTTGCAATTTATTCAAGCAAGGCTTTTTGAATGATTTTCAACAATAGTTTTTACAATGATTTTCAACCAAGGCTTCACTTGATACGCGTCTTATCAGGCTCAGTCATTTCAATAAAAGTTGTAGTATGAAACCAATCAATCAAACAAAAAACCTGGTCAGACTCCAGTGACATCTGGTGGATTTTGTGGCAACTTTCAACTATATAAACAACAGATAAGATTATTCTTAAAGAGAATAGTTATTCAAAATTGAGTTCAAAAGTATTTGAGTTAATTTAAAAGGTTTTTTTTTTCTTCCTGAGGAAAAGTGTTTGAAAAGATATTTTAGGCAAAAAGTGAAAAAATATGAAACTTTGTTTTCAAGAAAAATTAAGTTTGGAAACAAAATCAGATGAATATAAGCTGAGGAAGACAAATCAATGTAAATTCCGTGTATGAAACAGTGTTGTGATTAATTATTCCAACTTTTCGCAATAAGCATTTTCAAAATTATTTGAGTAATGTAACTACAAACCTTCAATAAATATAAATAGGAGTGAGCATTTATTGCAATTTATACATTGAATAACAATTTCACAAAAAGAAGTTTTCTGTTCGAAAACGTATGTGAATAAATGTTTTGGAAATACTGTTATTTTTTCATTTGGGGGGGGGGGGGGTAATTTCTGCTTTCAATTAATAAAAAACAAACATTGGAAATTTGGCTCTGAATGAAATAATGCGTAATATTATATAATTAAACATTACATCTTATGGACGAAACCATACTGTCTATTAAACGTATGAACAATGCTTAATAATTTGTATCAAGAAAAAGTATTTTTTTGGTTTTATTATGCATAAATTAATTACATATGCTTCATCAAGCACAACTGATAAATATATTTATCAGTTGAAACAGAAAACAAATGAAAGTAGCGATTGTTTCTCATAATTATTACTAACCCAGGCAACGCCGGATATTTTTGTTAGTTGATAAATATATTTATGGAAACATTCAGAGAGCTTTTAGATTTTTTTTCTTTCTTATACTTTAAAGTTTAATTCAAAATTAGTTATTTTTAAAAACATATTCTGAAAATGGTGAATAGCTCAATTTGATATCTTTAGTTTTTTTACAATAAGAATTATTAAAATGCACAAAAAATGCATAGATACAATTTTTCTAAAGAAAAGTAAGTAGAAAAGATACCAAATAAATTTTTTTCCATAAAACTGATCGTTAGTATCGATCATTATAAATTACAATTTATATCATAAAGGAGTACGTTGTATGTTAAAAAACAAGAAATTTAAATCATTTCAAAAGTACATTGAAACAATAATGAATTCACCCGGAAAAACATGCCAATAAAAATTTCAAAAAAGGAAAACATGGCAGCTTTTCATTTTAAGATTTTTATAAACCTATACATTCCAGCCTTTAAAAAAAATAATAATAAAAATTCCTTTTTTTTTTTTTTTACAAAACTTTTGCTTGTTGAAAAAATAAATAAATAAAAATAATAACAGTTAAAAAAATAAAAACAAGCCTGTTAAAAAGGTAAACGGTATTCCAATGTTTACGCATTGTGAGGAAATTTAAAGGGGAGAAACTTCGCCACATAAATACATTATTGCACAAAAAACATGAAAAGTTCTACAAATTTTTAAATTATTTGTTAAAGATCAAATTAAAAAAAAAAAAAGCTATTAAGTAGCATAAAAAGTTATATTAAAATGAAAAAAAAAAAATGGAAAATTAAATTAAGCGCTATTTTGTAATCCGCCAAATCAAAACTAAACAGTGTTGGGAAGCAACCATGTTTCTGTATTCAGCCAAGGATCCATTAAAGTGTAAAATAATTCGCCAGATAAATGTATTAATTAATTAAGAAACAATAAAAGTTCCATCAAAGTATCAAAAGAAGAAACATTGGCGACAGCAATTTTAGCAATAGAAAAACTTTTCGTCACTTTCACATGTTCCGCGACTCGATAATTTCCCCATGATTTTAATGTGAATATTAAATGGCAAGAAATATAATGCTGTCAAATTTTGTGACGCCAAAGAATTTCATATATGTGCGTCACGATGCATTTCAACTCTTGGCGATTATTTTTCATTTTATTTGTTGTCCACGTATTCGGTTTTTTGGTTTCAATAAAATGAAGGTTTTATAGTTGTCAAATATAGTTTGTTCAGCATATTTTTTTTTATATTTTACTGAAACTTTTAGTGTCGTTTCGTAGGTAGTTTCATTTACTGAGAGGATTATTGAAACTTTTAATAAATAAATGGTAATAAAATTATATGTAATAAAACTTTAAATGCTTTCGATCATCGAATTTATTTATTTTTCGAAGTAGTATGTTATTTTGTTTTTTTCGCGGATTTTCAATAAAAACAAAGTAAAATAATTCGCCAAATAAAAACAAGATGTTAAAATATGAGAAATCCCGTTAAAATATTTCGCTAAATCAATTTTAATTCTCCATTATTATGTGACATAATCAGCAGAATAAATTAACCTTGTCATAAGTAAAAATTGAAAGTGTGTAAATTTTGTAAAATTAGAAAAAGAAGCAAACATACGACAATGTAAGCCTTATTTTTTAATTTTCGTCAACGATGATGTAAGTGCAATTTTTCAGTTTTCGCCAAGTAAAGGTAAAGAGAAAAATCACCAAGCTGAGCGACGCACCTGTAACTAAATAATATCAAAAGAGCAAATATGTATTACAGTCTTACCGATATTGTGAAAATAAAACAATTATTGTCGAAATCTTGACGATTGCGCCATTAAATACCTCCTTTAAATATGCAGGAAAATACTATATAATTTATAAACAACAAGGTTTCCTTCTCAGACATTTTTTGAGCAATCACGATTGCTTACTGTTCTCACTTGACTGTTTTGATGTCCAATCTCCTTTTTATTTTTCCACCGCCACCCTCCGCACCATCACCGTCGACCGGGTCCTCACGATGCTGCTCCTCTAGCGAAAGCCGTCTCCAGGTTGCATCCATGTCCTACACACACGCGCATACATACACAACTACACACACACACACACACACGCACACACATATGCACACAAACACACATGCCTACACACAAACCCACACACCCCCTACACACACACATGTCCCCCACACACAAACACACACGCCTACATACACACACTCGTGATTGCGAAAAACATAATTTTAATTCAAGATGTCAAAATTCAATTTTTTTTTTTTTTTTTTTTTTTTAATTTAGAAGAAGAGTAATGTTTGAACCCTTCTCGATATCAACTCACATTAAATGTCTCAAAAAATTTATACGTAATCTCTGGGGTCGACTTACTAAAAGTGAGACCAAGCCTCAAAATGCTTTGGAGTTCCCTGTGCTTCAGGGATGCATTTTACCAGAAGTGAACGCCAATGAGAAATAGTTGAATACTGAGTTCGGACCAACTTTACCTGAAAAGGGAATTTGTTTTCCTTGAAAAACAGACCTGGTACGCCGTTCCGGCATCAATTCACCCTGTATTACACTACTATACATCGGTTAACCATATCAATGAAATTTTGCGTTAAAGATTGAAAAAACATCACTTTTTACAGCAGAAATAATACGTTAACTAATGTAAACAAATGATTTTCCCCGGTTATACTACAGCGCCATCTTACGGGCAAGGCGGCGCCTTTGATCTTTTGAGAAATGATTGAGCCTGATAAGACACGCATCGAGTGAAGCCTTGTTTTCAACGATGGTTTTTACTATGATTTTCAAGAATGGTTTTTACAATAAATATCAACAATGGTTTTTACAATGATTCTCAAAAAAAAAAAAAGTTCTGTATAGGAACACCCTGCTTACCTAACGGTATGAAATATACTTTCCGACCTATTCTCATACCTACCAAATACACATAGAAAATTTCATAAAAATCGGTCGAGCCGTTTCGGAGGAGTTCAAACACTAACACCGTGACAGGAGATTTTTATATATTAGATAGAAAACGGGAAAATATCGACCCAATCTTGCATGGAATAACTGTTGTTCGTACTTTTAAAATGAGCAAAGAAATTACGACACAAAATACGTCACAAACAAAAAAGCAACCGCAACATTTACATCATCACCTTTAACTCTGGGAACAAATGTATTGAAAGAGGCCCATCAAAATAACTTCTCAATAGATAACCAATAACGTTTCTTCTAAACACAGGGGTGTTAAAGTCTAAACAAGCTACAAGGGAGTCGACACATTAAGCTATCGAATTTTCTTCTTTCTCTCAACGTTCTTTATCGAGAGGTCAAGTGCATATCCCCATGTGGGTGTGAAATTCTCACGCCACTTACTTCTTTATTAGCCTGCTTGTTCGCTTCGATTTTTAAGAGGCGAGCTTTTATTTAATGTTACACAGGAATAGGTTTGCAAGGTTTCTGAAATGGTCAACCGGAAACCCCCCCTCCCCTCCCATCGTCGCGGGTATTCAAAGGGGGCCCTTGGCTAATTTTTGGAGTGCTTAAGAGAATAGTTCATTCTTAATGCTCTGAATAAATGGTTATTAATTATCAAACAAAACCAATACATGACACATGCAGATACATTTAAACATTTTATTTCTTACGTTTTAATATTTATAAGTTACTTAAGTTTGTAGAAATGCTCTGAATAAAGAATAAAAATTTGTACAATATTTACATGTACTTTTCATTGGCCAGCTTTTTTGGCTTTAATCTTGTTGTAAAAATCTTCATAAAATATCCAATATTAATTTTACATGCTAATAGAAAAGAAAAAGTAATAATCTTTCACAGTTAATTATTTTTAGACCTTTTTGTCATCTGCAATAAAATTTACATTTACCGGGTCATCGGAATTTTGTCTGAGAACCGGGACTGTCCCGATCAAACCGGGACGTCTGGCAAGCCTACACAGGACCCTTTTTTTTTTCAAACTATTCTAGAAACGGTAATAGGAAAAGTAATTTAAGGATTGTTTTTTAACTTGTAATTTGAAGCAGATTCTACACACACACACAGCCATTATTCAAAGAAATTTAAAACAAATAACATTTTTGAAACTTTAAAAACTTTTATAAAATAATTTTTATATATATATATATATATATATATATATATATATATATATATATATATATATATATATATATATATATATATATATATATATATATATATATATATATATATATATTTTTTTTTTTTTTTTTTTTTAACTTGAAGTGATTTATATTTTTTGAGCTGTTGGTATCAAACGTTACTAAGGAATTTCAAATGAGACTCTTAGTTGAATTTTTGAAATTGTATTGGTAGATAAGCTTCGAAAAAGCAAGAAAATTTTATAAATGTTAACTTTGATTTTTTTTCTTTAATTTTATTTTAAAGAACTACATGTGTCTGACCTTAAATCAACATTAAATGTTTTTGTACACACATATGGAAACATTCACAAAAAAAATTAAGACTATCTTGAACAGAAAAAAAAAAGTCTTAGGGATAAGAAAACATTTGAATCGACAAAATGATGCTGCAGGGCTTCTGGAGATTAAGAAAACATTTGAATCGACAAAAAGGATGCTACTGGGCTCCTGCAGATTAAAAAAAAAAAATTTGAATGGACAAAATGATGCTACAGGGCTCCTGGAGGTTATGAAAACATTTGAATCGACAAAATGATGCTACTGGGTTCAACATAAATTTGTATTTCAGTCACGTCATTTATGGGGGTCAGTGGAGTCAATTTCCCTCCTCCCTGGCTTTGGAAAATGAATGCTTAACAATAAAAGTTTGTGCGGTTTTTGTTGTTTTCAGATAAAATTTGCATTCAGTATACATCCTTCGCTAGTCACCCCTGGGGTGAAAATCAAAATGATGGGCAAGTTTTAATTTTAATCAAGCAATAAAAACGAACAGTTTTATTGGTTTGATGATTTTCTTGTTCCAAAATTTTTGTTACGGAAGAAAAGAAAAATTTCCATGCATGGTAAACATAGCATTTTTATGAAAGACAAAGATCAGCTATTAATGTTTCTCTGTGCATAAAAGGGAAGGCATGTAGTTTCTTTCAATCCTCACCATACAACAAAAATATTCATTCGGAAATTGTTCACGAAATTAAGTATGGCATCAAATGCCTACATATATCTTCCCCCCCCTCTTGATCAGGCGCCCTGAGTACAATAACTTACAGTAGATACGCCGCATCGGTATGATTGCCGCACCTCGAAAAGGGTAAGAGTCTGTCAAAAAAATTTAAAATGTTCAGAAATGTCGCATTGCCATAAAAATGTTGAGTAATTCCTCGATATTAATGCTATATCAGAGTAGAAAATATTCATTAAAAAGAAAAAAAAATACAGTACATATTTGCTTGTGGCTCTATCCCCCAACTTTTAAAAATGTGAAGAAATAAAAACGTAATCTCGCACTTAAATTGATTTCCAATTTTTCTTTTGATTTCCAACGTTTTGCCCATCTAGGTTTTTTTTTTTTTTTTTTTTTTTTGCAAATACACTCTTCGCAAGGAAAGAAAATGAAATTTTATAAATTTTATAATCATGTTTACGATTTAGAATTAACAATAATCATATTTATGAATGAAAGAAGTTAGTTTCCGCGATTATTTTTGAAGTGGTCCCATTTCGCAAATTCCTGTTAGCTGTCGCTTTATTTTGTACTAACATTAATAAAATATGTACATTGCACAGGTTTTTCATGTTTTACTTCCTTACGCTCCTTTTAAAGTTTCAAATTACCTTTCTGTTTAAACAGAGCTTCATTTCACTTGTAATCAACTATACAAAAAAAAAAAAAAATGGAGAATAGGAAATTTGGCTTTTCCCACACTTTTTGAAAAGTCGGCCGTTTACTTCAGTTAAAACTTCTAATTGACGGGTAAATAATATATAATTGCATCAGAATGTGCCAGTATCTCTTTTTTTATTGTTTCATTTAAACAGTAGGACTGAAGGCGGGGCGATAAAAAGAAAAGTCGATCATAAACGCCACAACGGCAAAAAAGTCACTTACGAAAATTTTACTTTTAAACACGCAAACGCAGCGGCGTTCCTTTCAGAAACTACTGTAGTCAGTCAATGAAAAGCTCAGGATCCGCTTGTTTCTTTTGCCTTTCAAAATTGAAACACGAGGAAAACTATCGGTGCGGCATTGTAAAAATAAGAATCAATGCACAATTAGAAGTACTATACTAAAGAAAGAAAAAGTAGGAAAATAAGGAGAGAGCTTAAAAAGTAGGAAAAATAGGAACTCTTTGGGGTCTGCATTTGAATGGACAAAATGATGCTACTCCTGGAGGTTAAGAAAACACTTGACTCGACAAAATCACGCTACTGACCTCCTGAAGATTATCATAAGACATAGTTAAATCGAAGACGGAACTTGCTTTTGCTATACTTCATCTCAGAAAACATTGCTCCAAATATATAAAGAATCAACTATCGTACGAAGTTTCTAAGATAAACAATTGAGTTCAGAGTGATCATTGGTCCGAGAACCCTGCTCTTGTTTAGTTTTCAAGTTTTTCCTGAAAATTATGATCCCTTCCATCGTATCCGCAATTTTACCGGAACCGAAAACATTGACAGCTTCAAAAAACGATACAGCATTTAGCAGCAGGGAAATACTATTACTCGAGATTTCTATGACAGTAGAACCTCATTAATCTGGACTACTAGAAGATCCAGATCTTCCAAATCAAACAAAATAACCTATAAATTGAGCCAAGGGCACATAAACAAACTACTGTACACATTAGAAATTATATTTTGAATTCAAGAGAATAAATATAAAATTGCATGAGACAAAATTACAAAAATACGGTCAGCAAAAATACATTACTTCTATAACTTGTCTTTTATTTATACAGTATGCAGTGGCGTTGCAAAAAAGGGGGGGGGTCACGCGTCTGGGGGGTGACACCCAAAGTGGAGTTGCAAGTTTTTGAACAATATGAAGCTAAAATTCATTTTTAAGACTACAAATTTGAAAAGTTTTCACGGTAAAACTCTCAGACCTCCCACTTTTACTTGTTTTTTGTACATTAGCCCACTTAAAATTTCGTTATAACACAATTGTAGTTGTTTCTGAAAATTGCACGAGTTTCATGTTTTTATAAAATTTTATTTATTTTTCTTTTGCGTTTGTAGGAAAGAGGGGGGGGGGGGGGCGACTCAAAATTACCACCCCGGGTGTCACCCATGCTAGGTACGCCACTGCAGTATGTACAACTAAATGGTTCCCAAGTCGAATAAGCGAAGTCCGGTTTAATAGCTTCCGGATTAATGAGGGTTTACTGTAGGTGCATCCTCAAATTTTTCAAAATTTGTAAATCTATTCTCAAATTTCGGTTGTGGATTATGTAAGCTCGTCTCGAAAAGTCAACACCAATATCGTTGCTACGGTACACTATTTTCAAGTTGGGAAAAGCAAGTGGTTTGTAAGGAGATTGGTTTTTCGTAAAAAAGCTACTAATACTTCTGCATTCAGTTTGCAACAAAGCAGCTTGATGTATGTTGCAAGGATAGGAAACAGGGTTCACTGATATTTTTCGGTCGACATATATCACGATACATATCCGAGAGAAATAAAAAAATCAGAGAGAGAGCAGAAAATATCATCATATTTTGATATTTACTTTTCGCACTTAATATTTGCAGTATAAAAGACATGTGTATCAATCATATCAATATCATTCATTTATTATTAAAAGTAATCAAAACATAATATACTAGATGCATATGATATATTAGTATGTCATTAATATAATGCAACAATTTAATACTCCTTTTTTATTCAAAATTCACAAAAGTATAAGTAATGTGGCAATTTCAATATAGATTTAAAATGCCTAGTTTAAAATTAAAAGTTGGCCAAAGAAAAGGAAACTGTCTTCCGGCTGTGCACACAGTAATGCATAATTTTTTTTTTATTTCTGTAAAAGTAGCTTACAAAGAAAAATAAGTGAAGCAGCAATGATTTCTTAAGTTCTCAATTAAAATTTATAAAAATAGTAAAGCATTAATTTTAAAATACATATAAGCATTAAATATTACAGTAATCAAACAATCACGTGTACAAATCAGGTGGTTTTTATCATGTTTTCATATTTTAATTTCACATGATATTTTGCGTATATGACTCTGTGATGTTTTTCTGAGGGCATGACGAATATGTAATCAATTTTATAGAGCAGGTAGATATAATTATCAATATCCAATTCAAACCCATTTATCAGTACCAGTTATGCCATATTTTATTTTTAGAACATAAGTTCTCACATTTTATATGATTCTAAATGTCATTCACACATAAATACTGTTTAAAGTATGAAAATTTTTACTTAAAACGCATATTTATATTTGATGAAAGAAACATTAATTTCAAGTCCATAAATTTTTAAAATAATATAAGAAAATAAACAACAGTGATTTATTAGGATCTTCAGTTTGTGCTTATTGAAAATATCGGATATATAATCAAAACATCCGATAAATATCAAACTATCGGATATTTTCAAACCCTGGCAGGAAATCAAATGTTTCTTACATTCTTCGCTTGCATTTAACAACATATTCCTCGAGCGGTCGGCAACCTAAGTTGACTGAAGTTCTACTTTCCAAGTTCGGTGAATAAGAAGATCGACTTAGGGGGGGGGGGGGGGGGGACGGTCGTGTTGCATTCGCGGTTAAGTTGTTGAGATTATACTGACTTCAAATTATAGGCAAAATCGTAAAATAGACTTTACTACTACTTATTAAATAGTTGCTTTAATTAGATAAAATAATGTTATGTGAACACTGGTTAACTCACATAGAAATATTTTCACCCATAAGTATATTGCTTGTTTTAAAATTGATAATTCAAAATTGATAAAATAGTGACCTTAAAAAGTTCCGCTGAACATAAAAAGCTTGGAAAATTTTCAAATAATTTGGACGTCAAACCTAATTTTGTTTCAGAAAATGGTACTCCGATAGAAATAAAAATATTGTCGCGATCGACTGAAAATAGGCTCGCGATCGACCGGTCGATCGTGATCGACAGGTTGCCGACCGCTGTAAACCTAAACCTTTTCTGTTTAAGGATTCAAAAAATTTTAAATATATTTTATCAAGTTTTTTTTCTTTTTTTGTTTTATTTTCAGGAACCTTCAAATAGTTGTTATATAAAAATATCGAGTCAATATTCAAATAATTCCCCAAAAAAAAAAATCATTAAATATTCGAAAAACAGTTTCGGTACACGATGGTTCGAAGTAATTTTAGCCCTAAAAAATTAATGGCAAGAGTAAATCTGTTCAAGAAGAAGCTCATGCTACTAATTTCTACTTTCGTTTATTATTTTTTGTCTGTGTTTAAGTATAGTAACTGAAGCACATGGTTATATTTTCTCCAAAATGAGGCAATGTGTAAAGACAGCTAAACAGAGTAATTAACAGAATAACTATATGAGTAATTCAACATTACTCTTATAATGAAAAACTAAAAATACTCGTCGCTAAGCAAACATAAAAGATACAAGAGGCTAGAAAAATTCATCGAATTAAATTGCTATTCGAATGAGGGGCAAATGAGGCAAAAATAAAAAAATAAAAAAGATTCAAGTTGAAATAATTATTTAAATGTGCTGAGTTTCTAAAATTAAAAATACCTTTTAAAAGTCACATTAAAATATGAGAAAACAATGTAATTATTTTCATTTACAGATTGTTTAGCACCAAAAGACATCCTTGAACTCATTGCTCTTTATATAGAAGAAACGTACTCAAATAAAGTAATAAAATTAAAATTGCATGATAAAATGACACATCCGTGTGGAATAGAATAACTTTTATAGAACAATGGAAAGATACTTGTACGCAAAAATATGAACATTTACTATTTTCTTACGAAAAAAACAAAATAAATGGAAAAAGTAGAAAAAAAATCATAATTTTAGATAAATATTTACTTTTAAAAGAAAACCGGAAACATCGTTTGTAACACGAAACAAAAAGTACAATCTTCCAATAACGACAGACTCTTGCGTGAAACTTGCCTTCATTACCCATTTTACTTCAGCGTTTTGCTGGGAACAAATGCGTGAGTGAAACAAAGCTCCTAAACAAATATAAAAATGCACATGCCTAACCTACTTTCGTGAAGGATAAAAAAGAAAAGGAAAAAAAAAAACTAAGTGAAGGGACTTAAAATATGAAACTCTTTAAAAATTAGATTCCACCAAAATGTAAAATGCAATGTTCAATCATTATTGTTAAAAACTTGTAACTTATAAGAAAGTAGTGTAGGCTGTGTGGAACCCAAAGCCAAGGACGGATGCAAGGGGAGGGGGGCGATCGCCCCTCCCTTCAGAGATTTTCTAAAAACAATGTTTCCGAATTGAAGTCCTAAAAAACGTAATTGTAGGCCATCTTTGATAATATTAGGACATTAGGAGTAGTGATGTTCCGGATATCCGTATCCGCGGATATCCGAGGGAAAATAAAGATCTGTATCCGTATCCGTTACTTTTTTGACGGATCATTTCTATTCTAAAAATTTTTAAATATTTGAATAAAACACTCTTAAATTCCGTTTAAATTAGGTTTTATTCCCTATTGAAGTAATAAGGTATCATTTCAGAAGCCAATTTGTCCCCCCCCTCCCCCCGTTGCAAAAAGGAAGGGGAAATAAGTTTTAAGAGTATCAGTGTGTCTTTTTGTGGCATCGTAGATTCTAAACAGATGAACCGATTTTGATAGTTCATTTTTCGTTCAAAAGATGGCTTGATCGAAAGTGTTCTTAGCTTGGTCTCGTTTTCGTAGAACTTCAATTACCGGGAGATATTAATTGAAAACCGACTTAACGCTTTTCACAATTATGGTAGTAAAAATTTACCCGTACGTTAAAAATGTTGGCCCTAATTGAAAGAACGAAGTTTTCTGCATTTGATATTTATTTGAAACTTCCAACTTATTTACAGTAGGAGCTACAGTCTTGTTAAGTAAATTCTAAATGCAATTCTAAGCCTTTATACGCGTGATTGGTAGCGATTTCATAGTCGAAAGATAAGGAGAAAAAGCTCAATGATTTAAGATTTTTACCTGCTGTCAGTTCATATTTGTTAACAAATGCGTGTTCTGACCCGCGAAATTCATCTTAATTATGAGGTCGGCTCTCTGGGACATATTTTGTTTTTTTAATTTTTAATTTAATATTAGTTTTTGTTATTAATTTGGGGTTTCTGTTACTCTTCATTTTTGTTTTTCTCGGCATCCTTTAAAAAAATGAGACTAAATTCTCTATTTACTGTTTGCAAAGGTGTTCCCGGCTCTGTATTTCGTCGGTTGGAGAAGTTCGGTGGAATGGGTCAGCACTGCATTTATGCTGAAATAAAATGGAAAAAATTATTTCTAGCCTGTCCAGTAGTAGCTTTACACTCTTGCTCCTGTATCCTACATCTACCGAGTAAGCTAGAAATAATTTTTCACATTCCATCTAAGCATTAATGCAGCACTGATCCGTAACTTCCAAATCTTCCTCAATTTTAACGGAGATTTCTTTAAAGAGTAAATCATAGTCTTGATTATATTTTTGCTGCAGTTGACATTTTTTGAAGAAACTGCCATTATTCTGACGGGAATACCTTCCGTAACAAATTTTACACTTGGATAGTTGAATTGGGTAAAATAAATTTTGAGATCCGTATCCATATCCGCGGATCTTGCCACTAATGATCCGTATCCGTATCCGCGGATCCACCTTTTTGGTGTTTTCCCATTTGGTCCAAATTTCAGATGGGGGTCGCATCCTCCCTATATACGACTGACCAATACGGTGTCTTCAAATTATGCATAAAGGCTGCCGCACCTGAAGAGGGTGTTGAGGGAGGGACTAAGGTGCTCGAGTATGGCAAGGTTGTTTCCAGAGAAAATTTCTGGCCGTAAACAATTTGGCGCTCTAACTTGGCGCGATATTGAAGCACCATTCGGGGTTTGGGGGTTACCATTGAAATATTTCCGCGTGTTGCGCTGTGCGAAGCGAAATTTCAAAGTTGCGAAATGGCTGAATTTATAAACAGCAGCCGTGGCAAAAAAATCTTAAAATACGAGAATTATTTGTAAGTATTTGTAACCATAGTAAGTTTTTGAAGCAAAATCTATCTTTTTGTTTTTTGACAAAAAATCTTACAACTTCAACTATGGCTGAAAATAAACAAGGGGGTTCTCTAGTATCTTGGAAAATAAAATTTGATGTCGTTACAGCCACGTGTTAATGAGGAATGGCATTTTGTGTTTAGGTAACGGAGGTGAGAATTTATTGTGTGACATGATTTCTTGTCCTACTAAAAAGAACTAAAACACAATACAAAAAAATAAATAAATAAATATGCTTAAAAAATTAGTATTTGAGACACTTGTGAAAGGAATAAAAAATAAGTATATACTTTTAATTAAACTAGTTATTAAGTAACATAAACAGTCACACCAGATGTGTGAAATGCCATGAAGGTGAGGATTCACATGTTGTGAATCAAAAATATGCTAAAATAAAAAATATTATTAAAAAATTGTTTGCAGGTTTAAATAAGTATTTTTGATGAAGTTAAAAATCATTGTTAAATGAATTATTCCTTAAAGTTTTTACTGTAAAAGGCGTGTGACTGAAAAGTTACTTTTTTGAGAATGACCCAGTTATTAAAATTTGATATTTCTAATAACTTATTCATCAATGGCTGGAGAAGAAATGTTTTTCATTTTGGCGAAGAAAAAAGTATTAAAAGCAAGGAAGTTCTAATTTTTAAGGGGGACTTGAGCCCAAACTTGTCCCCCCCCCTCCCATATGGGCGTCCTCGCCGTAAAATTAAAATTTGAGATGGTTGGTTTAGTTTCATTTTTACTTCAATTACGTCGATAGATCGTAAATCTTTTTACTGCAATTATGAAATAATTTAACCTATATAAATTTTAACCTTTTATAGTCTCGATTTTATACTTATTAAAATCTACAATACAAAAACTCCATCAATCACCTCGATAAAAAATATCGCAGTAATTTACCTCAATAATATTAGCTAAAACAGTAAGTGCCCACGAGGGGGGGGGGGGGGGCTCTTGGCACAGGAGTACGACATTGAAATTTTTAGCGGAGTGTTTTTTAAGGGATTTAGTTTCAGGTGACGGAGGAAAATTATTGAAAATGTGGGGGGTGGGGGGGGACCCTCCCACTTGGGGAAGTGTGCAATCTCCCTTTAGGTGTAGGACCCTTTAACTCAAGATCTTTATTAAAATCTGCAATTCAAAAACTCCATCAATCACCTCGATAAAAAATATCGCAATAATTTATTTCAATAATATTAGCTAAAACAGTAAGTGCCCGCGAGAATGGGGGGGGGACCCTTTCACATGGAGGAAATGTGCGATCTCCCTTTAGGAGGAGGACCCTTGAACCCAGGATCTATATTAAAACCTACAATACAAAAACTACTTCAATTTCCTCGATAAAAAATATCGCAGTAATTTAATTCAATAATTTTAGCTAAAGCAGAAGTGCCCACCGTCGAATATGCACGTACTGGAATTTTTTGAGAACTCATTTATTTATTCATACAATACTAATTCAATCGAAACTAATTTTTTTCAAATTACAATCTCCCTTTAGGAGGAGGACCCTTGAACCCAGGATCTATATTAAAACCTACAATACAAAAACTACTTCAATTTCCTCGATAAAAAATATCGCAGTAATTTAATTCAATAATTTTAGCTAAAGCAGAAGTGCCCACCGTCGAATATGCACGTACTGGAATTTTTTGAGAACTCATTTATTTATTCATACAATACTAATTCAATCGAAACTAATTTTTTTCAAATTACAATCCATTTACATTAATCAATATGATTTAAATCAATATGAGTCAGATTATTTTTATGAACTAATGAATCGATCGAAAGTTTAGTTGTTTTTTTTTAGTTTCTGCCCAACACGGACGGGACGGAAAAACACGTAATTTCGTCATGCACTGTTAGTGCTTTTAAGCCTCTTCCCCTACTGTTTTCCGTGGAAACTACTCTCCTCCGCACGACGCCAAAATTGCCCGTTCAATCCTCCTACCATATATTGGCATTTATCGATATTTAGGGATCGCCAAAACAATTACTTTTTGACAGTGGGCAAAGATGGCGACACAGTGGTTCAGACTTTCAGAATTCCTTGATAGGAGGGAGTGTCCGCCACGTGGTTTTGACTGACAAGCTTATCTTGATGTGTTTGACAGTTTGGGCCAGATGGTACTTCACCACTTTTTTAACGATCCGGCACATCACTAATTAGGAGTAGGAACAGGTTTAGAAACTCCCTCCTGGAAGTTTCAAAAAAGCAATTTTAGACGATTTTCGGTGATGCTAGAATAGAGAAAGGTTTAGAGGTCAGCCTTTGGAGGTTTTTCAAAATAAAAGTCATGAAGACGTTATTGTAGACCATCTCGTTACATTAAGAGAAGGAATAGGGCTCAAAAACATTTCTCCAAATGATCACAGATAATAAAGTTGAAGAAACTTAATTTCAGACGATTTTCGGTGGTGTTAGAATTTTGGAACATTCCCTTAAGTTTGTTTGTTTTTTTTTTTTTCGAAATTGAATCTCTAAAAAAGGTAATTTTAGAAAACCTTTGGTGATGTAAAAAGAATGGAATAGGTTTGATTACCTCCTCCGCCCCCTCCACAACAGTATATATTTCATTTGTTTTTAATAAAACTGCCAAGAAATGCATTTGTGAGTCAGAAAGATTGTAACAGGTGAGTAATAAAAATCAATCGCACCCTCCTTGAAAAATTCCTGGATCCGCCCTTGTCCAAAGCCCACACTACTTATTGCAGTCTGACCATCGATGAGATGGAAAGGCTAACATCCTGTTTACAGGTAGAAATGGACGCTAGCTTTTTAAGCCATTAGATTAAGCACAGTTACACAGAAGTGAAACACGCGCATCAATTGTTACTTTTCCTCCTTATCCAGATTATCTCGTGTTTGGTGGACGTTTGCCAATTCTATAGCAACCGTTGTCCGACAGTCTACTCCAACTCCAATTAAATAACAGATGTATTTTAATCTGAGGTCTAAAATAGCACAAAACCCATCTGCAACGTATATAAAAAACAAAAATACAACACAATAGTGCCATAGAGTGAGCAAAAAGTTAAATATTTTCAGTTTGTCACTAATCGATGCAAAACAGACTTTTACAGAGGGACAATTTTCAAATTTCGACAATCAGCTAAAACCAACATTTACCAGCTCAAAAGATTTTTTAAAATCAATTTAATATTTAGATTTTAGGGTCCTTTTTAAAAAGATGGCTTGATTTTACCTCCACTTCCCCCACCTGACCTTACAGAAGATAGTTATGTAATGCCCTATGTTCACAACATTTTATTTTTATACAGATATGTAAAAGTTGACTTTCTTACATCTTTTTCAAATTAAGAGATTTATTTATTTATTGTTTTATTTTATTTATTTATTTTTTGAAATACTGTCTAACACTTTTATAGCATTTTCGGATAATTGAATTCCTCTTACAATTTTTAACCCAACCTAATTATATACACTAAAAAAATAATACTAAATGATGAATAAAAAAGAAATGAAAAAAACAAACAAAAAAAACGCGATCAATACTCTATTCAGCAGGGTAACAAAAGAGGTGTTCTGTGTGTTAAAACTACCACGTAACAGCATGAGTGAACGATAGCTAAAAATAAATCCAGTCGATGGGAAAATTCCATCTTTTCTATGAGAAACAACAGCTGAACGGAACAAAGGAAATCAATTGTATAATCAATCTATCGCACATACGAAGTATTCAAGTAGTCGAGTGTCAAGCATCTGTCAAGCTTTAAATCAGCATGATTAGAGGGACACAAAAATGGATTTATCATTTTATGCTATAATTCCACTATTAATTTTTCACATAGTGTTCAAAAAGTCAGAGAATGGCGGAAGCAGCAAAATAGTGAGAGATGTGAGACGGGAATATTTTAAGAATGTTCTTTCCTTAGATATAGAACAATCGAGAACATTCTTCCTTCCAAAATGTAGAAATAAAATTTCATAAACATCATTAAAAAATATATTCAGTTATCATTTTGTCCAAACATTTAAAAAAAAAAACTATTTACCTGAGGGAGAATTTTCTCCGCGCAACAATGCAATTTTTTTTTTTAATCATTATTTAAAAGAAACGAAAAATGAGACACCTAAATGCTTATTCCTTCAAAGGTTGGTATTTTCTTCAAAAATTATTAACTACCAGTAATTTAACAACAGTTCAAATTAGAAATGAAAAATAAATAAATTATTAAAACAGAAATTAACAAGTAGGATATATTAAAATAACTTCCAACTTTCAAAACAGTTGAAATATTTATCAGATGAAAAAAGGATAGAAATCTAAAATACGGCACACACTTTTCGGCGAGATTAGAGCTAAACTCTGCAATATTACAAAGAGAAAAGAGGGGAGGAAGGGTTATTTATAACAAATTATGGAAATAATTGAAATTGAATTTAAAGTTAGAGATTTTGTTAAAAAGTTTCACCTAAATTGACAAAGATTTTGAAGAATCAAATTAATTGAGACATTAATTAAAAAGTACTTAGCAGTGAAGCACATATTTGATTTTGGTAATGAATAATTTATAATGCATTAATCATTAATAGTTTATTCCTTCTTTCACTCTATTAGTGAAAGAATGAATAAAGTGCTTTGGTAGTTGTAATTAGTGATTTGTTTACAAAATGAAATGGAAAAGAGGCGGCGGGCTCACCAGTGAAAATAATGTTACAAATTCTGTAAATAGTAATTATTGTAGTAACGTAACCTGTAAATAATTTCCCCTAATGAATATACAACCCCTTTACATTCGGTTGAAGTATACGTTCCCCCTATTTCCTTTTTTTTCATAGATAAAATTTGATAAAGGTCTACGCATTTCGAGAAGCAGTAAGAATGTTGTGGAAACTTTTCGATGTTTATAAAAGCGTCCCGCGTGATAAAAAGTTCAGTTTCGATTGAGAATTCGAACTGAGAGTGTATTAGCTCTGTTTATTGCGATGCATTTCGCTGTGTTGTTTTCGTATTTAGAAGTAAATACGTGTGTAACCGTTGAGTTTACGGTGTTGAGTGATATTTGTTTAATTGCTGATGATTAATTTAGCAGTTGTTAACGATTTCTTCAGTACATAGCGTAAATAAAGCTCCTGTGTTTTTATCAAGAACTGTGTCGTCCTTTCAAGAAAGTTGGAAGTCGCGCCGGATCCGTTACAATACATAAACAGTTCGATTTCCTGCCCCCGAAAATCTAAACAGCTGCGAAGAAAACGGGGAGGGGGGAGAGG
>NW_026559085.1:0-26626 GCF_026930045.1 Uloborus diversus | reverse complement strand
TTTTTACTTGTGCACATAAGTATGGTGTTATATTAATTATATAGCACTTACTCCTTGAAGGATATTATCATTATTACGTGTCATTGGGTCAAAACGTAGCGTGTTTATCAATTAATAGTGAAGTGCTTTTTAAATCATCACACGTTCTCGATTTGATTGGGTAAAATACAAATACAAATACAAATGTGACGACCAGCAACAGGCTCTGGGCCCAGCTAGGCTGGTCCTAGTCAATTAATTAGTCCCCAATGAAGATCAATGGCCCTCTTAAAGCTATCCACTCCCTTGCTCATTACCGCCTCTTCCGGTAAGCGATTCCAAGTGCCCACGACCCTGCTAAAGTAGTAGTTTTTCTTGATTTCCAAGTTAGCCTGAGATTTAAATAGCTTAAAACAATGACCCCTTGTCCTGCTTTCCCCGCAAAAATTTAATCCATTTACATCTTTCATTTTGATAAATTTAAATAACTGAATCATGTCCCCTCTGACTCTCCTTTGCTCCAGGCTATACATGTTAAGCCTATTAAGTCTGGTATCATAATCTAAATATGAGAGTCCCCTTACTAATTTAGTTACCCTTCTTTGAACCCTTTCCAATACAAAAATATCTTTCTTCAGATAAGGCGACCAAAACTGAACAGCATACTCCAAATGAGGTCTTACTAAACTCCTATATAAAGGCAGAAGAACTTTCTTAGATTTGTTTGAAATAGATCTATTGATAAACCCAAGCATTTTGTTGGCTTTGTTACTAGCAATACTGCACTGTTGACTAAACTTGAAGTCCTGATTAATAAAGATACTCAGATCCATAACATTTTCTGCCTGATTTATGACTGAACCCTGTAAACGATATCTCATACGTTTATTTCCATGACCTAAGTGTAGCACTGGACATTCCCTACATTAACTGCCATACCCCATTTATCTGCCCACTTAGTAATATGATCTAAATCAGCGGTTCCCAACCTTTTCCCCCTACGCGAACCCCTTCCGAACTCCGAAAGAAGTTAGCGAACCCCTTGGGTACTAAGTTAATAAGTAACAAGCAAAAAAAAAAAAAAAAAAAAAAAAAACGCGTGCACGCACGCACATGGACAATAAAATTTGGGAGATTTTTTTTTTAGTTTGATGCTGCTCCATAGTTTATAACAAGAGCGAAAACATAATTATAAAATATAGAATTACAAATATTTTTACGAACTAAAATGATCGCTAAAAATGAATGCAAAACAAATTCACCAAAAAATAAACACAGTAATTGTTCTACGTCGAGCTTCAATCAACTTTTTAAAAAGAACTTGAAAATGGGATATTTGTGGAATAAAGAGGCCAAAGCTTGGCTGAAATTTTTTTCTGACACAGGGGTACTTTCATCTCTATTATCACTAAATCAGAAATCAAGTAAAGAATGATCTTTAAAATACCTTTCAGGGGACCGTCCTCAGATTAAGTAAATGATTTTTTTTCTTACAGCAAAATGAGAAAGATCTGAATGTTTAAGTCTTCTTGAAAGGGAGTACGAACCTAGCTGATTGATAAAGATATATTACGTGCATCAGTCGTTTGATTGCTGAAGAGTTTTCTTGTAATTAGTGCATAAGTGAGGAGTAAAATGCGTATATTGAAAAATAACAGAAGCATCTATGCTCAAAATACGCATTTACTTTAATTTTTGCACAAATAAGGTAATTTTTAACAAAAGAAATATTTTTTTGCTCACTTACCTCAAAAGACACTTTCTTCACAAATTTCAAATTCCTCATTTACGTGGAGTGCAGATTAAGTTGCATGATTAAATTCTGCTGATTTTTTATTATTATTTTTTTTTTACTGCGTAAACAGTACAGAAAGTTTTGCAATGTAAAACAGAAAGTTTTACATTGCAAAACTTTTTATAGTAATTTTTATACTTCTTGTCTGTTTTTGGGTTGCTAGCCATTCTTTCCCTTTTTCGACGATAAAGCTCGAAGTAAATTGTAGAATATGTAGTGTGAAAGTTATAGCAACAAACAACAGAGTGATCTCACTTCTATGCATTTCTATGCATTTTTGGCTCAACACAACAGCAAAGAAATAGCTCTTCCTCGGACTCAAATTAATGGTCAAGAAACTTAACCTCAAAATATTTTAGATATTTATACAGTAAAACCTGTAAAGTTGACCACCCTCGTAAGTTGACCACCTGTCTATGTTGACGGTTTTTGTCAGGAACGGAATTAGTCCTATCTTGTATAATGAGGGAAAACCTCTGTAACTTGGCCACCTTTCTATCTTGACCACCTGTCTATCTAGACCACTAATGTACACCAAATTTGGTTTGGAGTATTGTAAAAAACCCTTTGTAAGTTGACCACTTGGTTTATTTTTTAAATCTTTCTTCAGCAATTATTTTATATTTTATTATTTATTTATTTATCTTTCTTTTTGATAGCTTTCCAAGAAGATGTTTAATGCTTTTACTAACAGACTAGCATTTTACTAACTAAATAAAACCGCAGCATAAAGCTTATGCTGCTCTTTATTCTCCAAACTTGTTTTTCATTCCTTGTTCTATTTAAGATAGCCTATTCTCTGTTCAAAGAAAATAGGTGTCAGTACAGAAGTACAAAGTCTTTTCCTTCAGTTGCAATATGTTGTGGCAACACTGGAATTGTGCTAAAGAGCAGGCCCGGATCTATAAATTTTGGGCCCCCTGCAACAAAATATGTAGGTCCTCTCCCTAGTAGCCAGCAGTGTCCTATTTGTAAAGTTTACAAATCTTAGTGCTAGTTTTTTCAATTTTTAGGGCCGTTAGCCCCCTTAAGGACGTGGACCCCCGCACTGCGGGTACGCAGATCTGGGCCTGCTAAAGAGTAAAGTTACATATTTCTGGTGCAAGGGATTAAGAGATAGGACATTTTAAATTTGCTTTTATTAACTGGGAGAGTCGAGCTTGTTGCTTTTTTTGCTATAAGTTTTATATAAAAAGGCTTCAAAAAGAAAGTTAACTGAACTTGAGATTAATAAAAAGTATGAAATATGAAAATTGAGAAGGGAGAAAGCCAGAGAAATTAGCTGAGCACATATGGAATTTCTAGAATTAGTGTCTAATATGGTTGAAAACAAAGAAAAAAAAAAATGACAAAAATATTTGAATAGTATTTTTAATTAGTGTTTCATAATGTTAAACAATGAAAGTGAATTAAACAGAAAGATAAGAGTGAATTCGTCAAAAAATGAATACATGGTGCAAGAAATGACAGAAAATAAAAAAATCATTACCCCCCCTTTATAAGTTGACCACCTGTCTAAGTTGACCGCCAAAGTACTGCACCGCGAGTGGTCAACTTACACAGGTTTCACTGTATATTCATAATTTGCTTGAAATCGCTTGAACCATGAGACTTCATCAGAAACAGGCATATTTAAACTCCGCCATTACAATATTTTTTTCCCGAACCCCCTGAAAACCTCTCGCGAACCCCCAGGGGTTCGCGAACCACCAGTTGGGAATCGCTGCTCTATAGCCTCAATTGCACTGTTCTTTTTTCTGGTATTCGTGGCCGTGCCATCACAGCCGAAAGCTAAAAGATCCTTAAGGCTCAAACAAATTTTCAGTTCGAAAATCACATTGCTGTCGCAACATGTTTTCCCCCGTTCCAGAAGTTGGCGTCACATGACCCAAATAAAGAGAATTGGATTTTTCAACCATGGTTTCTTCGCTTATTTTTCTTCTATGGTATCTGTTTCCAACCATTTCTTTTTGTCATAGTTTTGTCTTTTCGGCTATCAAAAAATGTACTTTTCAAACCCTTTCATTTCTAGTTTGCAGGTTTTGAACAGAAGCACGTACTTCGTCTGTGACACCTGTGACACTTCTGTCGCTGTCTTCAAATTTTATTCCTATTAACGACTTTATAGCGATAATTATTTGACATAGTACCAAAATCCTGTAATGTTTCTGAAGTAATTACTGCAGCACATTGCACATCTGTCAGAAATGCCCTACTGGTAGCACACTCTTGATAGCGTTGGCAGAGAAAGCCTCATTTGTTCCACTTTAGAAGTGACGTCAACACTAAAAAATGTTGATGGCTCTGTTGGCGAGAGTATAGCCGTTGCAAATTTTTCTTCTTCTGGAATTGAAACAAAACTCTGCTGTTCTTCATCAGTGTTATTACAACATCTTGTTACGTAAGTGAAAATCTGAAAAAAATTATTGATCCTGTCATTCAACGAAATGCTTATTTTTGCCTCCTGAAAAATATTCTCTTAACAGTGATCACTGATGAACGAAGTACATCAGAGAATTGGCTTTGCGAAGATTTTGAAGGACAGACCAGTGACTTCTGTTCATGAAGAAAAAAAGAGAATTCTATAATTCAAGGATTAACTTTAATGCATTAGACTATTCTGATGTTATCAACCGGCAAAAGTGTGCAATAACTGCCACCCCTCTCCTATTTTAACTCGCATATCTAATGAAAGTCTTCAACAATAGTTTGAAAACACCAACGCCTGCCTTCGTTTAGTTCCTCTGTCGCACCCAGGTTTAAATAAAAAATGTTGCAACTTCTGGAGGGTCCCTAATCTGAGCAAGTCACTACTGTGATAGGAACAGGGGACCCTCGGGTGTGATGTGATGTCACACTCAGGTGGTGGAATGCTTTGCAAATATGGTGACAGAAGCTTCTTTGTTTGAGATTAGTCAATCGGCAAGAGATGGCTTCATAAGAGCAGAAATTAAATCTCAAAATATCATCATCGTTTCAATCAAAAAATGATTTCAAAGAGGTTTCATGAATGAATGTGACGAACTGACAATTTTCTGTGACTTTAACTAACTGATACTTTTCAAGTCCTTCATTTTGTGAAATATTGATGCTTATATGTCAGAGCGACTGTGTATGAGTAAATATACATTCTTTGTAACCAATGCACTTCTCTCTATGTTTTTTTTAGTTAATACAACTAAATAATTTTGATAGTTTACTTCTAATGTAAAATGAATAATAAATTTATACTTAATACATGTGGCTCGGCAGATGGAAAAGTTAGAATGGAACTCGAAATGCAGCCACCTGCTTTTAGTTTATGCTGGGCTGTTAATGTAATAAAGTTTAACTTCACTTCTGTTTAAAACTGCATTCTGTACAGGGGTTGTAAAAAAGAAAACTGGAATTTAAAAGAAAAAATATTGCAATGTGCAAAAAAGCTTTAAAAAAGTCAGTTTTCGGTTAATTTCGCGAATTTTAACGTCTTATGTGCGAACTTAATGGTGCAAGGACTGTAAATAACTGTAAAGATACATGAAAAGAGTGTTCAAAGGAAGCATTTTAACCTTATCATAACAAAAATTTTAAACACTAGTATTTTAATAAAAATTTTGGAAAATTGACTTTTTTTTTTATTTTTTGAGAAATTCAAGCCTCGGTAGGACCCTCAAAGAGTTGTTCAAACTTGACAATATTTTACATGTGTGTTGTACTTACACATGCACAGCTTTTGGCAGGTATTCCAAATTAAGATTCAAAATTTCTTTTTTTTCGATCCACCCTAGTCTGCATGGGATCTAATTTCAACCTTCTTCTTTTGCTTAATGTCCAATGTTCCTAAAGGAATCTTTACACATTTCTATGGGAAATCTTGGGGTGCTGTGATGAAAAGTCACAGAAAGTTCCTGTGACATCCAAAAAAATTTCATTTTTGTATTTTTTCAAATTTTGTCTGAGGATTTGACTAATTTAGGGAGAGCTGTTCTACATTTACTTGAAAAAAAAATACATACCCTATGTCTCCCCTCATAAGATATAGTTATGTATGCCTGCTTGCAAATTATTGGGGGATAAAATTTGGAGTTTCAGCCAACAACATTGAGAACTCCCGCCTCCTAAAAATTTTAGTTCAGTAGCCGCCCCTGGGAAAATTAATGTTAATTTAAACATAGACTGAAGTAATGTCTTAAATGAGCAATAGGCACAAGCCAAGCTAATTCTGCATCTTAATGAAGTGATATTATTAGGGAAAATGGCTTTTATAAATTTTTAGAAATCAAGATTTACTGACTTAAAAATAATATGTTTTTTTAAAAATTACAATTACAAACAACATTAGCTTGTACTCTTTTTTATTTCAGCAAAATTGATTGATTTTACTCAAAGGGTTATGTGTTTCTTTTCTTCAATAAATATTGTTGACCAGATAACTCTCTCCCTCTCGTCTCCCCTACATCTGAGAACATGAAAAAGAAAAAAGAAAAAAAGTGAAAGTAAAACTGAAAGAAAAAATATATTAACATGACATACTGAGCCTGTTATATTAAAATGTACTTGAATTTTGTAAGTCTAAGAGGAAAGTTTGCTTAAGTTGTGAAATAGCTCAACACAAGGCTGTGAGAAAATTTACCATTTTTTTGCTGAACAATTTTTCGATTGGCATGAAATTAGGACTGCACAAAATCTCCACCATCATGTTCATTATTTTTCTCCCTAATGCTCGCATCCACCCATACACACACACACACACAAAAAAAAAAAAAAAAGCTGGCTAGTTTTTCCTGCCCAAAAATTTTAGTGTGTTGTTGCATGACATGCAACACACGCACATACTTTGTATTACTCATAGAGATAAAACAAGAAATTAACATGAAGAACTCAAGCTATTTGAAACCTGGTTCTACACATTCTATCATTATTGAAATGTATGTGAATATTCTATTTTGAACAATGGACAAAATAAAAATACTTTACTTTAAACCTTAAAGCCATTTTAAGATTCATGTCACTCTAAATTCAGCAACAATTTTTTGCTAAATATTTATATCAGTTGTTGATTAAAACATTACAACAATGCTGATAAATAACATGATGTATTTATTGCATTTATTGCATGATGCAATCAGAAAAAGCAGAGAAGATGGAAGTGTGGCTGAGGGTTGATAATTATTTGGTTTAACTTGTTAAACTTGTCAAATAGTATAGTTAAAAATGTAGATAACTATGTAACATTTTTATGTTTAATGCATACAGTTCTGATAAATCTATATAAATAAAACAAAGAATATGTATGTTTTTATGTTCCCTATACAAATCCATAGTTTACGTTGGATCTCAACCAAATTTGGCAGGGAGGTACTTGTGCACCCGAGAAGGAATGCCGGGGGTTTTTCAAACGCCAAAAAAGAAGGGACCCTTCGAATTTTAATTTCAAGACTCGAAAATGTCATTAAATGGCTCTTTCTACTTGAAATAATTACCCAATTTCTTTGCTGTAGGTCCCATTCGAAAGTGACAAAAAATACCCCTGAAATTAATTTACTTTCTTCAAATTAAAAAAAAAAAACAAAAAAACAAGGCTTTAAAATACCTGAGAAAATTTTTTAAAGCATTTTTCACCTAATGGAACAGTATTTTCATATCAGAAAATTATTGTTTGTGTGATCTCATTTTAAATTAACTTGAATAAAACTATTCAGAAGGTTGCCACTTTTTTTTTCTGGACTGTGACTAAATAAAATTTTGTTTTTGTTTTGAGGTAAAGATTCCCTTTTTCATTTTTATTTGGCAATTTATCTTTTTTTCCTTTTCTTTTTTTTTTGTACTGCCAGCAGAAGATAATCAAGGATTTTAGTTGTATTTATGGAAGTTTACATTTAATTGGTTAGGGAATTTTTGATTTGCCGTTTTTTTCTTTAAGATCTTTGTTGATTATTTTGACGGGAAATTCTGCAGTAATTTTATTTCTCTAATTGAAGCCTGACTGTTGAACACGCGTCACTTTAGATAACTTTTATTTTCGAGGTAGACGGTGCAAAGCTGGGCAATGCCGTTAGTAAACAAATAAATTTTAGCCCTAAACGTGATTCATTATAAAGTTCGTATTTTGCCTTTGTAATGCTTTTCTTTAAAAATATTATTATTATTGTTTTGTTTTAGATCATAATGTTTAAGATAATTTCAGCATTGTATTTCTGTTAGCTATAATAGTTTATACCTTTAAGCATATGTTCTTTTAATTTTCTTTTGTTACCATAATGCTTATTATTCTCAAAATCCTACAGATTTTGGAAGGAGTAAAACAGCAAATTTTGCCTAGTTCACACCCAGCATCAGTGAGAGTTTCAAGAGTAGTTCATCGTATCCTCACTGCTAACAGCGACATTGAAGAAGTGAGAAGAAAGACGTGGAATGTTGCAGTTATTGAGAGCTCTCTTGAAAATGCATTTGTGTTACCTGTAAGTTAAGATTTAATTTTCAAAGTTTACTTCATCCACAAAATTTTCAATATTTAATATATTTTGTTCATTATTTCATTAATTTCATAATTTATTTTGAATACTATGCTTAATTGAATTTTACTGTCTGCACTTTCAATTGAAGACTGGATTTTCGTTGATTCAAAGTTTACTGGCCCCATCAATTTTTTTTTTTTGTTTTGTTTTGTCGAACTTAGCAGATCCAGAGATTGCTTTAGGGGATCTGCGATGTCATGAGTATACCAGATTTAATTTTCAAAGTTTGTTTCATCTACAAAATTTTCTGTATTTATTACATTTTATTAATTATTTCATTAATTTCGTAATTTATTTTGAATACTATGCTTGATTGAATTGTACTGTCTGCACTTTCAATTGAAGACTGGATTTTCATTGATTCGAAGTTTACTGGCGCCATCTTTTTTTTTTTTGTGTCAAACTTAGCAGATCCAGGGATTGCTTTAGGGGATCTGGGATGTCATGAGTGTAGCGCCTGACACCCCAGGTTGATCACTTGAACGAGGAGTCAGGGGTAAACTCCCTGACACCTTCAAGTGACCATCAGTAGATTAAAGATTTCAATTGAGACTTGAAGATTTCAATTTCTCAAAAAAAAAAAAAAAAAGCTTTCCATTTTACATTGTGCCTTACATTGAGTTTTATATCCCTCAGAAAGATGATATGCTATGTGCTTTTTGGTCGTTTTAAAGTTCTAATAAACTGAGTGATTTTTTGTAACTGTTGGCATGGAACATTTTTACGACCAGCAATAGTTTTTTGGCATAAATTACCCCTTTTTGCAATACAGTAGAAAACCAGAGGTTTGGAGTCAGAGGTTTTGTATTATATACGTTATTATTCACAAATAAGCATCTTTCATAACCAAAAGATACATTAGATTGCACTTTTGTTCTCTTCATGGTTTGCATAACAGCTTTATTTTCAAGAACAACCTGGTACTGTGACTACTAATTATCATTTTAATGCTGTGAATTAAGATGGGAAGATGAAAAACTTTCTCAATTTAATTTGCCAAAGAATATTTATGTTTGCTACACAAAACTGAGTATTTTTTAATTGTAGAACTTATTGCTTACTTCTGAAAACTTTTCACTTCTGTTGAAAATTTTTGTCTGAAGAAGAAATAAATACTTCCAATTAAGTAAAATTTAGAAGTGGTACTAAAATATAATTTGATCATTTCTTCATATTCTCCAAAAATCATTAAAAAGCATTGATTTGTTGAGTTTACCTTGAAACGGCTGAATCATAGTTACCTATAGTTAAGGCAAACCTAACCTGGCAGCGTTTGTATGGTGTGGTGTGCAACGACTTCAGAATGTTGCTAGGTTAGGTTTTCCCCAACTGTAGCTGTAGTATTCGACCCCATCATGTGGTAGAACTATGACATCATTAAATGAAATTATTAATTTTTTTGAAATGTAGAATTACGTGTTTAATTGTAAGTCATTTTTTGACTAACAACTATATAATTAAAATACACCGCCAGCTCAGTTATTCCATCAGAGTACTGCAGTTTCGTGCTTTTTAGCACTCATCAGCCCGGAATAGGAATCACATGAGCTGGAGGCACAAACTATATAATTGATTGAGAAAACATTCGTTTTGAGAATTTGAATATTAATTTTAATATTGAATTTGAAATTCACTTTAGATTGGTTATGTCTTTGTTTTTACTGGAATGTTAAAACTATGCAGCAATGATGATCAACTTGGCACAATTCTTGCTCATGAAATTGCTCACTGCATCCAAAACCATGGGGTAAGTTTTAAATTCATGAACTAATTAAATTATATACAAAGTTGAAAAAAAAAATTACACAAATTTAAAGCAACATAATGAAATTTTTATTTTTAAAAGATGCATTTATAAGCTCTGAAAACTTAACAATTTTGACGAGTAATGATAATCTTTATTTTCTTAACTGTACTTTTACTAGCATTGGTATTGCAGTCAAATGTGTGACACCATATGGTTCCTGCAGGTGCTTTGGGGATAATTCGGGGTTTACAATAGTCGTTTATGATAGACCTTATGTATCAATAGTGTCTTATTTAACTGCCTTAATACATTGGTAGTTTATTCAGTTTACAGATATATAATTCCAGACACTCAATAACAGATTGGTCGATCTTCTTGCCACTCCAAAAGATAGACCTGTTCATTTATTTTTTTAAATAGAAGACCTTTTAAAACTTGCTAGCACTTTAAAATCTTTATGATGTAATGCATATTTTATTGCCTGAAAATGACAAACAATTTCTAAGTAATAAGAACCAGCTTGCTTGTGTATGTGATGTATTAAAGATTCAAGCCAACAGTACTGTATATGACTGGCTTGAGAAATTTTCGTTGATTGGTTAAATATAGAGTTGCGTTCAAAATCTAAAAAAATAAATGACATGCTTTTTTATTGTTATCTCAACCTAGTATTAATTCTGATAAAACCTATTTTATGTTGCTGAAGATTAGCTTATTAACAATTCTTATTGTTCTCTCCATTCGTTCTCTGCGAACATTGCTGAGGAAATGCTAAATAGTACTGGAGCCATCTGTCAAAGTTGAGCACAAACTGCCACTGTCCTGAAGTATAATTAATCTTTCAATTTATATAAATACTGTCAGCCCCGCTTAATTGGGTAATGGATAAACGAATACACCAGCTATACAAATAAAATCTCCCGGAACCGAATATTTCCCCACATACACAATGTTAAAGATCCCCACTTAATCGAATAATTTCCCTGGATAATTGAATTATAGCGACCAGCTTTTCAGCTTTTGGAATTATTTTTGCTGAGAAAACTTTTGAATAAATTAGAAATAAATTAAGTAAGAGCGCATTTTGACTTAAAAATATAAAGCAATATTTTTCGCCGTCAACGGGTGAGAAAAGCAACATTCATATTCTATCAAAACATTTCAACTATTCTATCAAATTGCTCTCGATTTTGCCAGTACAAAAGGAAAAAAATAGTGCAGTGAGTAACTAATGAATTGATAAATATTAAATGTAAAACATGGTAGACTAGGAGGGGGAAAGGAAGTCGGAAAAGTGTTCACAAAAGACATTGAGCAAGCAATCCAGTCTTGTACTGGAAAAAGGTGCCAAAACAAAAATTTCATAACTAAAGTTGTAAGTTACTTTTTATAATTTTCATACGTACTTGCAGACCCCGAAGAGTTCCTATTTTTCCTACTTTTTCGTGCTCTCTCCTTATTTTCCTACTTTTCCCTTTTTTTTCCTACTTTTTCTTTCTTTAGTATAGCACTTCTAATTGTGCATTGATTCTTATTTTTACAATGCCGCGCCAATAATTTTCTGCATGTTTTGATTTTGAAAAGTAAAAGGAACAAAAGGATCCTTAGCTTTTAATTGAATGACTATAGTAATTTCTGGAAGGAATGCTACGCCGTTTGTGTGTTTAAAAGTTAAATTTTCGTAAGTGACTTTTTTTGATGTCCGACGTTTATGATCGACTTTTCTTTTTATCGCCCTGACTTCAGTCCTACTGTATTAATGAAACTAAAAAAAAAAATACTGGCACATTTTGATGCAATTATATATTATTTACCCTTCAATTAGAAGCTTTAATTAAAGTAAACGCCGACTGTTCAAAAAATGTGGGAAAAACGAATTTCCTATTCGCCAATTTTTTGTATGATTACAAGTGAAATGGAGCTCTATTTAAACAGAAAGGCAATGTAAAACCTTAAAAGGACATAAGGAAGCAAAAAATGAAAAACTTGTATACTGTACATATTTTATTGATGTTAGTACAACATAAAAGCGACATCTAACAGAAATTCGCAAAAAACGGACCACTTCAAAAATAATCGCGGAAACCTTTTTCGTACATAAATATGATTATTGTTCATTCTAAATCGTAAACATGATTATAAAATTTCATTTTCTTTCCTTGCAAAGAGTGTATTTGCAAAAAAAAAAAAAAAAAAGCAGCAAAACCTGGATGGGCAAAGCGTTCCCGATTTTTGGAGAAGAATCGGAAATCAATTTAAATGCAATCTTTTGTTTTTATTTCTTAACATTTTTAAAAGTTGGGGGATAGAGCTACAAACTAATATGCATTTTTTTTTTTTAATGGGTATTTTCTACTCTGATATATCATCAATATCGAAGAGTTGCTCATCATTTTTATGTGCTGTGTTTCTTTCAATGTGACATTTCTGAGCATTTAAAATTTTTTTGACAGACTCTTACTCTTTTCGGGGTGCGGCAATTATGCCGATGCGGCGTATCTACTGTAAGTTATTGTACTTATTGCGCCTGATCAAAGGGAGGGAGGGAGAAAGAGATATATGCAGGCATTTGATGCCAGGTGCTTCCCCCCCCCCTCACTCTCAATTTCGTGAACAATTTCTGAATGAATATTTTTATTGTATGGTGAGGATTGAGATAAACTATTTGCCTTCCCTTTTATGCACATAGAAACATTAACTGATCTTTGTCTTTGATGAAAATGTTATGTTTACCATGCATGGATGTTTCCTTTTATTTTCATGACAAAAAATGTTGGAACAAGGAGGTAAAAATCATCAAACCATTAAAACAATATTCGTTTTTATTGCTTGATTAAAATTAGAACTGACTCATCACTTTGATTCCCTCCCCCGAACTGCCCCCCCCCCCCCCGGAGGTTGCTAGCGAAGGATGTATCGGATGTATACTGAATGCAAATTTTATCTGCAAACAAAAAAAAAAACGTACAAACATGTATAGCTAAGCATTAATTTTCCAAAGCCAGGGAGGGGCGAAATTGACCCCCATAAATGACGTGCCTGAAACAAAAATGTATGTTGAATGCTAAAAATACATAACATAGTACAAACCCTTTAGTTGACTTATTTCGTTATTTATTTAGTTTAATTATTTTGTTATAAATTTTATGTCCCATATTTAAGAACACATTTATTTTAGTTCCGAATTTTCAGTCTTTTCCTTTTTTTTTTTTTCAAATTCAAACATCTGCCTCTGATTATGCAAGAATGCATGTCAACTGCTGATTATTTTTGACTAAAACTAATTTAATATTTGCTTTGCTTTTGTATCATAGTTTATGATAACAGGAGCTGAAAGTGATAATATTTTTAAATGATAAATGGATGCTCTTGAAGGAATGTTTTCGTTTTTGACAAAACAAATCTGAAACAAAAATGGTTTTATTGAACCAAAATAGTTTTTATTATTATTATTATTTATTTATTTATTTTTTTTTTTTTTTTTTGCGATCGCTATATTGCATTTTTCTTTCACACTTAAAAATTTTATTACTGTATTGGTTAAAGGTGTTTCTTTGTTTAGATTTTATTTTCATATTTTTGTAATTACTATCTTTGTTTCCACTAGTTTATTTTCCATGCTAATGATTGTCAGTCGTCTTGACGTGCGTGTAGTCCTATCTTTTCCTATTTTTTCCTACTTTTTTTAAGCGATTTTTTTCCTACTTTTCCTACTTTTTTAATTTTTGATTCCTTATTTCCTACTTTTTCCCCTCAAAAAACCACTTTGGGGACTGTACTTGTAATGTACATAATAATTATTAAACTATTTTGTTGCTTATTTAGCTTATTTCAAAAACATTTTATCAATAACATGAAGTTCTTCCTTTATATAGCTGTTGATTTATTGTTATTACATGTTAAGACGAATGTTGTCAATTTAAAAAGGTAAAGAAAATTTTCCCACTTAATCGAATAATATTTTTAGGACGCGTCGATATTCGATTAAGCGAGGCCAACTGTGCTTCTAAACTGTTTTATCTGCCATGTTTTTAATTCAATGTATCCAAAGGTATTCAGCCAAAAATCTGTTAAACAATAAATCAAGCCAAGCAATAAGAAGAAAAAATATTCACTGAATACTGTCCAACTATTTGTCAAATCTGTATTTTGTTTGTAGGCCAAGTTTTATAATATGGAGAATTAATCTGAATTAGAAATAATGGTAGAACTTTTTTGTGATCCATGTATGTATCAACAGATGTTTAGTGAAGAACTTTAAGTGGCAAAATAATTTATTAAAACTGTTATTTCTTACCTTAACTAAATTGCTAAAGTAAATCTGCTATTTTTTTAAATAAAGTGTGATGCATTGCAATGTATGTATTCAACATTTTTAAGCATTCTTTTACATATTTTTATACCTCAGAGCCAGACTGACGTAAGTCGAAAAATTGCAATTTTTTGTTTATTAGTGCATTGTATGCTGAACCCTATTCCGTATTGAACCATTTAAACCTAATTCTTAAAACTTCCTCACTCTGAGGTACAAATTAATGTTATATTAATCAGTTCATTAAAAAACTGACAGATAATTCTCCGTTGGTTTTTGCACTTATGTTATTTGTTTCAACCCAATGTAAAGTAATTGGAACATTTTTAAAAAGTTGGATTTCTTTTTTCACTTTCTTTACTTTAATTATGTGATTAGTGCACTAACTAGTGTTCTTTAAAAACATTACATAACATGTTTTATTTACTTTAGGCTGAGAATGTGAGTTTTGTTCATCTGCTAGATTTGCTCTCAATTATTATCATTGCTGCTATCTGGGCTGTTCTTCCTAGTGATAGCATCTCCGTTCTTACTCATTGGCTCTATCAAAAATCCATTCAAGTAATAGTCTGTTTTTGAAATTTATTTGCCCTAATTTGTTTGACTTTGTTAAAATCTTTTAATTTTGAACTTAGTTAGCAGTATTTATTTTATGCTGTTTTTTTTCGTATTTTAGAGTTTTTCATGGAACATGAGTTTAATTTAAGAGTTTCTGTTATTTCTCTTAAAAAGAAAAAAGAAAAGAAAAAATCATTCCTCATGTTTCAATCATTATGATTTTGCTCAGTATTGTTTAAATATTGAGTTTGTAGTTGTCCCTGATTCCTTCTTTTGAAACAGATGGTTGCTTTTCCTGTATTTGTAGTGTCTGACAATTCCCCCCTCTCCACTGTATAGAAAGGGATAATTTATATTTATTATAAAATCCTCTCTTTTAGTTTTTGACAATTGGTACTAATTTATATTAAAAAGTTATTGTACTCATAAAAGACAATTTAGCAGATTCATATACTTTAAATTTATGCATTTTCTTAGCTTAACTAAACTTAAATAGCCTGAGTTATGTATGTGTGCTCTTTTTTTTTGTGATAAATTGAAATTATTTATGTATCTTTTTTTTTTTTTCATGTTCCTAATGCAGGGTTCATACACTCCTTCAAAACTCCTCCAATACTTCTTCATTTAGGAAATTTTTTTGAAGGGCCCTTCAAACTCTTTCAATTTGGTTTTAACTCCTTCAAAACTCCTCTTTTTTAGTTCAAGGCTACATAATCTTCCTCTATGACAGTCATTTAAAATACTTCATATAACCCTAACAGTTAGCTATGTAGAAGCAAAACTTCAACAAAATAAGATCAGGTAGTTTTTACATCATTCTTCTGTAATAACGTTTGCAACACTTTTTCCAGGTGAAGAAAAACTGCTCATGATAAATCGGATGTGCCTGTAGTAAAAAATTAAAAGGTCATTTGGTTCGCCTGTATATTTACAAATAATGGATGATGAATTTCTTGCCAATTGGCTATGTTCATTCGCTCTCCCATTCTACGTCATGATAGTTTCGTAATTTACTCGTACATCTTATGATAATTTTGCTCCGGAAAATGTTTTAAAAATTGAAATAGAAAAAGAACAAAATCGAATTTTTGAAAAATCGCTTTGAGGTGCACACTCCATGCTACAAACTAACTTTGTGCCAAATTTCATGAAAATTGGCCGAATGATCTAGGCGCTATGCGCATCACAGAGATCCAGACATCCTGACAGAGAGATTTTGAACTTTATTATCAGTAAAGATTAGACTTTCTGATGACGATGAAGTCACAAGTTAGCGAATTTTTACTATGCTATATTAAAAAAATGTTAATGGCCTAACTGGTCTATTTGGTAAACCCACCTACATATGAATTGATTTCATGGCACCCCACACTTTTCCATATGGCACTGCACCTTAAGGTGCCACGGCACCCAGTTAGAGAACATGATAAAAGGGGGAAGGGCAGACAGGTTCATAAAATTGTGACAAGGGGGGAAGAAAAAGGGTGATAAAAAGTGACATCACAGAATTATAATAGCAGTATATATGTTTATGAAAAATATGACATGTGACAAGAGAAGGAGGAAGGTGAAGTGTGACACTTTGTAACAAAAGGGAAATGAGTCAAATATGTAGGAAAAAAGTTTGACATTTAAGGACAGTCAAAAATATACCTGCCTTGTTTCTTATGAACTTATAAAGATTGCTTATTATATTATACATGGTTCATTATGAAAGTAACGCACATGATTTTATTGAGAAGCAACGATTGATGGCAGCGCAGTATAACCGGAAGAAAATGTGGTTTGGGATCTGCTCTTTGAACACAGCTGGTCGTCAGTTTGCTCCAAGCAGTGTGAATGGAAAGACTTGCCTCTGCGTGAAGTGTGTTTTTGACTTTTGTAACACGGCTCGGAATGGGGCACTCACTTGAGCAACGATACACTATGAAGTTTTGATTTAAACACCGTAAAAATGCAACGGAAACTTTTCAGGTGCTTCAAGAGACCTTCAAGGACTATTGAATTTCGAGGTCACAGTACGGGAAATGGTACAAGGCGCTCAAGGAGGGCCGGGAGGAGGTCAGAACTGACGAGAACATGGATTGTGTGCACGCAGTTTTGCGTTCTGACAAATTACATCCAGCGAATTGCTGACACCTTACACATAGCCCCCTTTCGCAGTACATGGTGAAAAGTGAACGAGGATCGGCAAATGCGTAAGGTCTGTGCAAAGTGTTGACAGGAAACCAACTTCCTGACCCGGAGCAACACCTTGGTGGTCACCCAACCCTTTTACAGTCCCGACTTGGCTCCATGCGACTTTTTTTGTGAGAGAGCTGAAAGGAAAACATTGGGAAACCATGGCAAACATCCAAAACCATGTTACACCTTTTCTGAGAGACATTCCCGTCGAGGAGTTTCAGGGTGTCTTTAAGGAGTGCAAACACCTCACCTCAAGGGTATTGATGCAGAAGGACAGTATTTTGAAGAATTTTAAACATTGTGCAAGTATGATCAATAAATCTATTTTTTCTAGAAAATGCGCATTACTTTCATAATGAACCCTGTATAAAAGTTTGCTATATCATTTATTTGAAATAAAAATCTGCCAAGTTCGTTGGATTTAAATTTAACTTCCCTGCTGTAATTTCTGTTATTTAAGCCATTTATAGGTAACTATATATTTGAAATGTAATCCAATAGCATCTAATTTTCTTCTTCAGTTTGCTTCTCATACATCATATATCAAAATTTAATTTCTTTTATTTAAATTATTTCAAATTTTTATAAATAATTGAATTTTGTAATTTGAAATACAATTCAGAAAAAATAAACAATCTCACTTATTCATTTTGAACATGCTTTCTGTTTTAAATCTTAATTTTAGTTATATTGATAGATATTTCTACAACTTCCATACAGCAGAAAAATAGAAACCGAAGCAGATAATGTTGGGCTACAACTTGCTGCTAAAGTAAGTTATCATAACAAAAGAAAACATTATTAAAAAGCTATGATTTTTTTTTTTTTTTTGCACTTAAAAAAAAAAATACACGTAAATTTTTTTGCCAGTATATTATACTTTTTTTAATTTTTGAACATTTGTATTTGTTATTTTAGGCTTGCTTTGATGTGCGTGAAAGTAGTGCCTTTTGGTCCAAGATGGCAATTTTAAAGAATACTTTTGGATCAAATTCAGAGATCGAATTTTTGTCAACCCATCCAAGTCATGAAAAAAGATCAGAGTATTTAGATGGTTTAATGGAGGAAGTATGTTTCTGTATTATCATTTTCATGCCTTGATACTTTTAAATGTTTGATACCTAAAAATGTGTTACATTTAATCTTTATTTATGTATTTAAACAACTTGGAATTAGCTTATTTTAAAAATGAGCAATGAAATAAAATAAATCAATAAAATAATAATGGCAATACGGGCTGCAGCATATCAACCTCCCATATTTACAGAAGGGGCTGCATGAAATGGCGGTGGCAGAAGTAGTGTCAATTGACTTTGGTATGCGTGCCATTTGTAGTAGTTTCAATAAAATGGCGCAATGAGCATCTAATGTTTTGTAGAGGGTTGTATCCATTATGATGGTTCTTTGAGAACTACTCTGCGAACATTTTGCATTGGATTCCTACTTGGCTAATATGATCTTGTAGCCATAAAATCTTCACATAATGTATATGTTCATAATCAGAAGAAAAGAAAAAAATTTGATTAAAATCCAAATTTAAGGATCTTTAACCATACATTTTTTTAAAAATTAAATGTGCCTATAGAGTTTATTTTCCCCTACTTTAATTATAGGACCTCTTTTCAATACCTTCCCAACCAAGTTTTAAAGTATTGTGCCGTATGTCGTGGGTGGATTTACCAGGTTGCAAATATTGCAATGACCTTGAAGAGGATCCTAAAAGACACATAAAGAATATTTTATGTTGTTCTGTTCATCTGCAAGGGGCCCACGGAAAGTTATTGCAATTACCTACAAACCTGTAAATCCTCCATTGGTCAAATGGGGTTGTAAGATTATTCTATTGCTAAAATATTTTTTTTTCTGTATAATGAGATTATTTCCTAATTACAAAACAATTTTTAGGCACTGAAGATCCGGACTGAATCTGGATGTCCAAGACTCAGAGCTACAGATCCTAGAATGGATGTTGAAGATGTTGCAAAAGCTTTGGAAGTTGCTAGGAAAGCTTATTGAATGATAATCCTAAGCCTGTTTTTGTGTATGCTACTACATGACTTTGAAAACTGTAAAATAATAGTTTATTATTAAAAAATATATATATTTTAAAGTAATGATTTTTTACAAATATGTTGATGCTGCAATATGTTGTGATATTTAGGACAGTGAAATGTTTACTTGTGTGTAAATTGCCATTGACACATAATAAATTTGTCATTTATTTATAATGCCTTTTTTGGAGCAAATCTTTTTAGTTTGGAAATTTCTTCAAAACTTCAAATATAATAGCTTCCAAGTGGATACACACTATTGAAAGTAATAAATGGTTACTAAAATTAACTAATAAATGGAATCACTGCTGTCAGCTTCAAATTTTATTTTTAGTAAAGAACAGTGGTCTTGTTTTCAGCAATAAGAATTTGAAAGTTATTTTTATTGAATTGGGAAGAGAATATAAAGTTATGTTTCTGAATATGCTTTCAAAATTAAATAGCTTACATTTGACATGGGGGGGGGGGGGGATTTAACCCTTGTATTAACAAATGATTCCAAAGCTGGGGGACATTTGCTCTTTAGAGGTGCGATGAATTCGTCGTGTGCGATTGGGGGGGGGGGGGGTGATGGATATTTACAGGAAAAATATTTTTAAAAGCTAGCAATTTTCAAAATGTATACATTCAAAGTTATGATACAAATGACGAGTTACAAAAATAAGTTTAAGTTCATGAGTGTCCTTGTTTGTACCTTGAGAACAGTTAAATTTGCACTCAGGGCAAGTCCTGGAGACTGGAAAAAGTTGACATTTAATCAAGTTATGAAAGACTTAGCTAAGTTATAAATTCGAAATTGGAGTTTAAATCCTTTTTTTTTTTTTTTTGAAACTGGGATAAGTTTGATATCTCTTTTCTTTTTCCATAGCTGAAGTATGACTGTGAGGCAGAATCGATTTCTTGCAGTATAATTGCTAGCCGAGTGAAACATACTGGGACGTAGCCACAACAGTGAAAAAAAGTGAAACACCCTTCATCAGTCTACATATTTAGTTGAAAGAGGATTTAGCTCTGTTATCCAGCTCCTTACAAAACAAAGATATAAATTAGACATTTGCTTCCAAAAGGTCCTGTGCTTAAAACTGACAAACAAGCTTTAATTGAAATCCACCAAACATAAGGTAGCCATTGAAATGATAAAAATGAACAAATGAGTTTTCAAATACTTATTTTTCCCTTCTAATTTTAACTGTCAATGTTTTCAGTTCTTTAAGGTTCCATTTTAGAAAAGAAAATAAATTAATAAAAATTATGCTCCTGTTTTAATTGCGATAATGGTATTGTTTAAGTATTTTCCTTCCAATATCAGTTCTGCTTAAGTTTAACTGTCTGTAAACTAGGGAGTTCTCAACCACTGGTTTGTTGAAAAATTTGACAGGTCCTTTGAGATTTCTATTTTCCTGATAGCCAATAATAATAATAATAATAATTAAAATCCTTATTCAGAAAATAATGGAAATAACATTTAGACAATATATTTCACGTTAATTGTTTTAATTATATTTTATGCATTTCTCTGATTTTTCCCAAAAGTTCATTTATTTGAATGTAATAATTGCAATAATTATTTATCTTTATGTCTAAACATTATTGGATGCACATCATTATAAAACTCCTACATGCAACAGTGCCTAATACCTTTTTTTTTTAAAGCAAAGCAACCCTTACCGGTTCGCAACATGCTTTTGAATCTTTACCAGAGTGCGGACCAAAATTTGTTGAGAAATGCTGTTCTAAACTATTGCTATAAAATAGCTTCTAGAGTAAGTAGTTTTTTAACTTTGGTAATGTCACGCTTCTTTGTCGATGCTCTTGCCTCACTAGCAGCATTGTCATACCAAATCACATTGAATTTCAAAAGTCATTAGGATTATGTATTTTGAAAGAGTCTCCACCTTTCTTGTAAATGGTTTGATCTAAATTATGAGGTAATTTTTATTTCAGATAATTCTACATATAATCATGTCGAAAAATTTATGAATTTCTGTTTCATAAAAATGGCTTCATGCTTTTCAATAAACTGTTTATTGATGAAAGATGAAATAAAAGTCTGTACAAATTTTGACAATATAATTTACACAATATATTTATAATAGGAAAACAACAATCATTCTTTATAAAAATAAATTTGAAGTATACACGTGAAATTTAAAGTTCATGTGATAACAGATTTTAAAGGTCCATATTCATTCCCTGATTTCACTAAATAATATTTGCCGCTATTTAGTGACTATTTTCAAGATATTAAAAGCTTCTCTTGTTCATTTGCTGTATAGTTTGAATAAAAATTAGTTAAAAATGTTTCTAACTAGGCAAAAAAAAAAAAAACTAATGATTATCACATGAACATTACAATCGCACAATGAAGAAATCAACATATATCACAACACACTACTATGTATACAATTCGAAGTCTTCTGTAATTCTTTGTAGTGAATATGAAGCGCTATGTCACTCACTCACTGAACTCTTTTTGACTATAGTTGCATATGGCGATTCTTCTCCAATAGAACTCTGAAATTTAAAATAATAATAGTAATATGTAGTGAGGAAACAAAAATTAAAAACAACTTGACTATATATGGTCTACTATTCTAGGTATTCACATTAATAAAATGTATGGGCAATTCTCTAAAAAGGTGTAGTTTCTTGTCCCACATTCATAGCAACCTTGGAGAAGCTTCTAACATTTCTTTCTTTGTTATTATTTATCTGTCACCTTCTAAAGAGCAAAATAACGGTAATTTAAGTGCTAAATAATACTTATTTATGTGGAGACTTAATATTGTGTACAAAATGTCTTTTCCCTCTACTGTGCTTAGTCTGAACAAACCATGTAACATTTTATGAAAGTAGTCATACTTTATATCTTGTCAGGTAAAATACTTTAAAACAGAACATCTACCAAAAACTTTTTCCCCTCAAAAAACCACTTCGGGGTCTGTTAAAATGTCATTACCACCTATCATGTCATTATCATCCAGTGCAAAAGTGAACATGTGGATGGTAATGATAGATTGAGGATAAAATGGGACCTACAGTATTTATAATATTTTAGATGTATGATTGTTTGAAAGTTATTTTTTAAAGTTTAATCTTAACTCATTAAAAATTGGAAGAATTAGGTAATGAGGGTTTTTTTTTTTTTTAATTTTCAATACTTAAGCATTTTTAGCATATTTCAATTTTAAATCATAAATTTAATGAAGCATTATTTTTTCATGTATCAAAATTAAAAAAAAATAATTTAAAAATGAATAATGACTTTCTGTCTAATTTTAAAATTAATTCTCAATACCTCTAAAACAAATGAAGATATTTTATGAAGTTTTGATGGTTTAACAGAAATATGCTGAGCTACAATCTTGTAAAAAGTAGGAAAATTAGCAAGCTTGGGATGCAAAATAACACTTTTGTGGAGAATTACCAAATTATATGGTAATCTATCTTTATAGTCTGACAGTGGTAAAAATATGTTTGACCTTAAACACGCTCATTTATGTTTGGGTTGAAAGAAGATAAGTTCTCAGATTGGTAAAACGCCAATTATTGTTATCAGCAAATGCTAAGTCATCGTTTGAAAAATAGAGGTGGCTTTCTTCACCCTATTTTATCAAATGGAATCGTTTATGCGTCAGCGGATTGGAAGTCTACATATCAGAGCCATACTTTACCTTCTGTACTTATAATAAAGATACAAGTTTCTGTATTATTATGAGCTTGCCTTTACTTCAGATGTTCTGGGTATTACGACTTTTTATGAAAACACAGAAAATTTATTTACAATATTACAAATAAGTTGTTGCAATTGCTTAATGATCAACAATTAAGTAAATATCATGAAAGCATTGTTAACATGTATTAACTTTCCAAATACAACAAAATTTTACGCCAAAAAGACTTAACTCGCAGCTGCCGGACAGAGCTAAATAACTAAACTTAAAGCTGACTAACAACTAGCTACTGTGCTAATTGAATTGACAACATCGAAGCAGCTCTTTGTTTATATTCTCGATAGAAAATA
The DNA here is from genome assembly GCF_026930045.1 of Uloborus diversus. Taxonomy (NCBI): domain Eukaryota; kingdom Metazoa; phylum Arthropoda; class Arachnida; order Araneae; family Uloboridae; genus Uloborus; species Uloborus diversus. The sequence goes on along the minus strand of NW_026559085.1, from coordinate 3,479 downwards.
CAGCATTCCAGTAAATTCTAGGGTCTTCTATAACGTTTGAAATGGCGCAGGCTTTCGAAACATAATTGTTGTCCATTGACATAAATGTAAAACTGGGGGAAAGTAGGGAAAACTACTTCCAGCCTAAAGCTTCAAAAACTAAGGTAATTTTCAACGAAAATTAACGTAATGAACCCCAAAGTAAGCAAAGATTACTGTTACTAATTGCGCACAGAAAAGCAAAATAATAATAATAATAATAGCATCCATTTTTGTGACAGTATAATGTCTGTCAATTTGGGACTGGAATAAAGCCAAACCCACTTGGTTGATTTAATGATATTTGACACAACATTAATTTGGAGCACCTCGAATCGTTTTTTCCTTTATTTGATTTTCTTATTCAAATTTTAAACGAAAAAAAAGAGTGCATAAAAACTTTTTTTTTTGTTTAAAAGAATTGCTCCGTGGTTTCTTTTTCTTACTTGGTATGATTAAGAACATCTTAAAAAAACACCTCAGATGATGTTTGCTCTCTGTGTCGAAATCGAAGCTCCTATATTAAATAGGGTAGATAATTTGTAAAAGTTTTAAATTAGTGAAATTTTATTTAAAAGTCCCACATCATTTTTTTTCTTTCTTTTTTCATTGTCTGCGCGAGGGTCTTCAAAAATAATCCAATCTGAAAGGTATATCCCCACCAAAAACATTCTGTAAAAAACTAGCCAAGTCTCGATGGAGCTGCTTGTTTATCTCTAAAAAGTAATGAAATCTAGACAAAGTCATGACAAGTCTAAGGTTCCTTACTGCGATTTCTTTATTATTATAGTTAATGTTGGTTGACTTGGCTGTTAAACATTCTTTATACGTTAGTGGATACAAGTCATTTTTGTTTACACGTTTTCCAAGTGGCAATTTTCCATCGTCATTGGGTAGCGGTTCTGGCGACAGATTGGTGTCATGGAGCACCTGGTTTTGTACCCTTGTGTACCCTTTAACGGCCAAGTCATACAACATTAACTATAATAATAAAGAAATCGCACTAAGGAACCTTAGACTTGTCATGACTTTGTCTATATTTCATTACTTTTTAGAGATAAACAAGCAGCTCCATCGAGACTTGGCTAGTTTTTTACAGAATGTTTTTGGTGGGATTTCACTTCTTTTTGTAGAAACATTTAATTTGTGTAATGTTCGAGTAGACTAAAGTTAGGCTAGATTAAATTAGAAGATGTGTCGCACTACGTTGGACTTTTGCAATGACAGTCGATTTTTTTATGTACCAATAGCAGAAGGGGGCATTACCATATCTCTAATACAGCTGAGGGTTCTTCATTAGATACTTCAGACTTTCGATTTTTGACATCAAATGAAGCGGCCCACCAAGTTGAATATTTTTTGTAATGGCGGTATGTGGATCTCTAATAGTTTGGTTGGGCTCTTGTGTTTTCTGATCAGGGTCACTCCAGATCTTCGATTAGCCTAGTTTTTATAATTTTCCCTTTATGTGACCATTAAACCCTAACTTTGTACCAAATTTCACCTCTCTGAGTTTATGGGAAGTACTAGTTCTATTTTGATGATCGTAAGTGAGTGAGTGTCATAAATGCAAACTTTGCTTTCGCTTAACTTCGGAACTAAATGACCTACAGACTTGAAATTTCGGATTTCAAATATGTGGTTATAGCTTACTAGATGACGAAAATTTCTGCGTTCTGGTCTCATCAGAAGGTTCTCATATAAGGGACCTGAAAATGCGGCGAAATGGTTCCAGTAAAGGATGGTACGGCAGTGTTTGCTTCGCACTCGACTTGGCGGGGGCACTGCCGTGCCCCCCGATATGTTGAGTGTTCTTGAAACGAACAAGTTTTGTTGGAAAGAATAATGTGAACTATAATTCATCGTACCATATTGCTTAATGCATTCTTCAATCAAGCCATCTAAATGCAAAATTATGTCTCAATAGCTAAAATAAGACAATACTTGAGACATTATTGTTTCGAATTTACATTAGTGATTAGTGACTTCGGAATTGTTACTCTGCTACAGATTTAATGTCCCCCAATCTGGAAACCTGGAATTTTCATAGCATTTTTCGAAAAAATCGATATTTTAATTTTTTACGGTTTTTAATTGTGATAGTTGCTGGAGTATGATATAAGCACTACCATAAATCTTTTGTAAAAAGAATATTATTCTCCTAAGTGTTTTTTTCAAGGGGTAGTCCGTCCTACCTGCCCTTTTCATGGAATAAATGGAATGCGCTCTTGTTGTCCTTTTCCCAAGACAAATATGCCCTTATTTGCCGTTTTTTTTTCTTTTAATTTAAAAAAAGGCGGTATCGTTGCTTTAAAAAATATTTATAAAAAAAACTTTTTTCTTTTATTTTTCTAAATCAGAAGGAGAGATTGCCCGTTTGCTTGACCTCCCTTTTTGAAGATTGTGACAACTCTAATACTGACAAGGATTGGCGCCCCAAATAGGTACCTCTGAAGGCCCTAAATAATTGCTTGGGGCTGAAAAATGGAGAGAGAGAAGTTACAACTATCTCTGTTAACAACGTTCGTTTCTCATCTGCTTTTAAAAGAATTCAGAGTTGACCATTCCTTATTTCTCTCGAGATGTTACTGAATAGGGATATTGATTGAGTGCTGATAATTACTTAAGTACTGAACTTAGGGATAGAAATTAGGGTGATTAAATCCTAATCCCTGGGAAATGAAAGTAAAGTATATATACTACATTTTCTTATTATAACATTACTTTCTGTCAGGTACACTCTTTTCAATTAAACGTTCTATACAACTGCAAATTGTTTTTTTACTCTTCTGTAAAATTTAAGTTTTTGAATTTACGTCACTTCTTTCGGAACGGCGATAGTGTGGCATAGTGGGCAAAAATCCACCGAACTCGCTGGTTATGAGCTAGGATCTTCTATTATGGCTCAAAATGCGGCAAAATTCTTCGAATATTTCGTAGTGGTGCTACAATTTTGAATTTCTTAACCCCCTAAGCCCCGCAGAGCTCAGAATGGAGTCAAGTCGCGATTTTGAAAACTAAAAAGTATGACCATATTTTTTCCCTAATAGGTGGCTCAATGCTTAGTATAAATCGAGGAATTGGATGATAAAACACAACTTTTGATCGCTGCCGGGTGTTTAGAAATGCTTTTTTCCACCGTATAAGTCATTAAAAACATGATTTTTTCAGGTTTTTCCGTTGAAAAAATTGGTTTTAACGGTCCTCACACATCTCCCGCGCAAGAACAAATATATATTTTGATTCTAAACTACAACTTTTCAATCATTTCCCAAAGTTAAAAAGTAAAAACCTCCCTGAAACACCGAAAAATCGCTCAAGTCCGAATTTCAGCTCGAGATCCTACTATTGTCCACGAGAATACATCTGCAATAGCGGCAGACAGCTTATTTTATACGTATACATTTATATGTTTACATTTCGAGAATAAATCGTCTGCGTTCGAATGAAGACATTTACAT